>NW_027490354.1:295818-496086 GCF_050948175.1 Xylocopa sonorina
AATCGTAGACGAGGAATGCATAACACTTCGCAATGAATATTATATCTTACCATGATACATAGAAATGAGATGCGATATCGCGTTTTAAGAAGCATTAGAACACTATTGCTACGATAGGTAGACATCTGCAAATGCTATTTCCTTGCAAGGAAGTATCGCATTTACTTTCGTTTGAATCGTAGACGAGGAATGCATAACACTTCGCAATGAATATTATATCTTACCATGAAACATAGAAATGAGATACGATATCGCGTTTTAAGAAGCATTAGAACTCTATTGCTACGATAGGTAGACATCTGCAAACGCTATTTCCTTGCAAGGAAGTGTCGTATTTACATTGATTTGAAGTGTAGACGAGGAATACATAACACTTCGCAATTCATATTATATCTTACCATGAAACATAGAAATGAGATGCGATATCGCGTTTTAAGAAGCATTAGAACTCCATTGCTACGATACCTAGACATCTGCAAACGCTATTTCCTAGCGAGCAAGTGTCGCATTCACATTCATTTGAAGTGTAGACGAGGAATACATGACACTTCGCAAATCTTATTATATCTTACCATGAAACATAATAATGAGATGCGATATCGCGTTTTAAGAAGCATTAGAACTCTATTGCTACGATACCTAGACATCTGCAAACGCTATTTCCTAGCGAGCAAGTGTCGCATTCACATTCATTTGAAGTGTAGACGAGGAATACATGACACTTCGCAAATCTTATTATATCTTACCATGAAACATAGATATGAGATGCAATATCTCGTTTTAAGAAGCATTTGAACTCTATTGCTTCGATACGTAGACATCTGCAAACGCTATTTCCTTGCAAGGAAGTGTCGCATTTACATTCATTTGAGGTGTAGACGAGGAATACATAACACTTCGCAAATGATATTATATCTTACCATGAAACATAGAAATGCGATGCGATATCGCGTTTTAAGAAGCATTTGAACTCTATTGCTACGATACGTAGACATCTGCAATTGCTGTTTCCTTGCAAGGAAGTGTCGCATTTACTTTCATTTGAATCGTAGACGAAGAATGCATAACACTTCGCAATGAATATTATATCTTACCATGATACATAGAAATGAGATGCGATATCGCGTTTTAAGAAGCATTAGAGCACTATTGCTACGATAGGTAGACATCTGCAAATGCTATTTCCTTGCAAGGAAGTATCGCATTTACTTTCGTTTGAATCGTAGACGAGGAATGCATAACACTTCGCAATGAATATTATATCTTACCATGAAACATAGAAATGAGATACGATATCGCGTTTTAAGAAGCATTAGAACACAATTGCTACGATAGGTAGACATCTGCAAACGCTACTTCCTTGCAAGGAAGTGTCGTATTTACATTGATTTGAAGTGTAGACGAGGAATACATATCACTTCGCAAATCATATTATATCTTACCATGAAGCATAGAAATGAGATGCGATATCGCGTTTTAAGTAGCATTAGAACTCTATTGCTACGATACCTAGACATCTGCAAACGCTATTTCCTAGCGAGCAAGTGTCGCATTCACATTCATTTGAAGTGTAGACGAGGAATACATGACACTTCGCAAATCTTATTATATCTTACCATGAAACATAGTAATGAGATGCGATATCGCGTTTTAAGAAGCATTAGAACTCTATTGCTACGATACGTAGACATCTGCAAACGCTATTTCCTTGCAAGGAAGTGTCGCATTTACATTCATTTGAAGTGTAGACGAGGAATACATGACACTTCGCAAATCATATTATATCTTACCATGAAACATCGAAATGAGATGCGATATCGCGTTTTAAGAAGCATTAGAACTCTATTGCTTCGATACGTAGACATCTGCAAACGCTATTTCCTTGCAAGGAAGTGTCGCATTTACATTCATTTGAAGTGTAGACGAGGAATACATAACACTTCGCAAATCATATTATATCTTACCATGAAACATAGAAATGTGATGCGATATCGCGTTTTAAGAAGCATTAGAACTCTATTGCTACGATAGGTAGACATCTGCAAACGCTATTTCCTTGCAAGGAAGTGTCATATTTACATTGATTTGAAGTGTAGACGAGGAATACATAACACTTCACAAATCATATTATATCTTACCATGAAACATAGAAATGAGATGCGATATCGCGTTTTAAGAGTCATAAGTATTCTATTGTTACGATACGTAGACATCTGCAAACGCTATTTCCTTGGAAGGAAGTGTCGCACTTACGTTCATTTGAATCGTGGACGAGGAATGCATAACACTTCGCAAATCATATTATATCTTACCATGAAACATAGAAATGAGATGCGATATCGCGTTTTAAGAAGCATTAGAACTCTATTGCTACGATACGTAGACATCTGCAAACGCTTTTTCCTTGCAAGGAAGTGTCGCATTTTCATTCATTTGAGGTGTAGACGAGGAATACATAACACTTCGCAAATCATATTATATCTTACCATGAAACATATATACGAGATGCGATAACGCGTTTTAAGAAGCATTTGAACTCTATTGCTACGATACGTAGACATCTGGAATTGCTGTTTCCTTGCAAGGAAGTGTCGCATTTACTTTCATTTGAATCGTAGACGAGGAATGCAAAACACTTCGCAATGAATGTTATATCTTACCATGATACATAGAAATGAGATGCGATATCGCGTTTTAAGAAGCATTAGAACACTATTGCTACGATAGGTAGACATCTGCAAATGCTATTTCCTTGCAAGGAAGTATCGCATTTACTTTCGTTTGAATCGTAGACGAGGAATGCATAACACTTCGCAATGAATATTATATCTTACCATGAAACATAGAAATGAGATACGATATCGCGTTTTAGGAAGCATTAGAACTCTATTGCTGCGATAGGTAGACAACTGCAAACGCTATTTCCTTGCAAGGAAGTGTCGTATTTACATTGATTTGAAGTGTAGACGAGGAATACATAACACTTCGCAAATCATATTATATCTTACCATGAAACATAGAAATGAGATGCGATATCGCGTTTTAAGTAGCATTAGAACTCTATTGCTACGATACCTAGACATCTGCAAACGCTATTTCCTAGCGAGCAAGTGTCGCATTCACATTCATTTGAAGTGTAGACGAGGAATACATGACACTTCGCAAATCTTATTATATCTTACCATGAAACATAGTAATGAGATGCGATATCGCGTTTTAAGAAGCATTAGAACTCTATTGCTACGATACGTAGACATCTGCAAACGCTATTTCCTTGCAAGGAAGTGTCGCATTTACATTCATTTGAAGTGTAGACGAGGAATACATGACACTTCGCAAATCATATTATATCTTACCATGAAACATCGAAATGAGATGCGATATCGCGTTTTAAGAAGCATTAGAACTCTATTGCTTCGATACGTAGACATCTGCAAACGCTATTTCCTTGCAAGGAAGTGTCGCATTTACATTCATTTGAAGTGTAGACGAGGAATACATAACACTTCGCAAATCATATTATATCTTACCATGAAACATAGAAATGTGATGCGATATCGCGTTTTAAGAAGCATTAGAACTCTATTGCTACGATAGGTAGACATCTGCAAACGCTATTTCCTTGCAAGGAAGTGTCGTATTTACATTGATTTGAAGTGTAGACGAGGAATACATAACACTTCACAAATCATATTATATCTTACCATGAAACATAGAAATGAGATGCGATATCGCGTTTTAAGAGTCATAAGTATTCTATTGTTACGATACGTAGACATCTGCAAACGCTATTTCCTTGGAAGGAAGTGTCGCACTTACGTTCATTTGAATCGTGGACGAGGAATGCATAACACTTCGCAAATCATATTATATCTTACCATGAAACATAGAAATGAGATGCGATATCGCGTTTTAAGAAGCATTAGAACTCTATTGCTACGATACGTAGACATCTGCAAACGCTTTTTCCTTGCAAGGAAGTGTCGCATTTTCATTCATTTGAGGTGTAGACGAGGAATACATAACACTTCGCAAATCATATTATATCTTACCATGAAACATATATACGAGATGCGATAACGCGTTTTAAGAAGCATTTGAACTCTATTGCTACGATACGTAGACATCTGGAATTGCTGTTTCCTTGCAAGGAAGTGTCGCATTTACTTTCATTTGAATCGTAGACGAGGAATGCATAACACTTCGCAATGAATGTTATATCTTACCATGATACATAGAAATGAGATGCGATATCGCGTTTTAAGAAGCATTAGAACACTATTGCTACGATAGGTAGACATCTGCAAATGCTATTTCCTTGCAAGGAAGTATCGCATTTACTTTCGTTTGAATCGTAGACGAGGAATGCATAACACTTCGCAATGAATATTATATCTTACCATGAAACATAGAAATGAGATACGATATCGCGTTTTAGGAAGCATTAGAACTCTATTGCTGCGATAGGTAGACAACTGCAAACGCTATTTCCTTGCAAGGAAGTGTCGTATTTACATTGATTTGAAGTGTAGACGAGGAATACATAACACTTCGCAAATCATATTATATCTTACCATGAAACATAGAAATGAGATGCGATATCGCGTTTTAAGTAGCATTAGAACTCTATTGCTACGATACCTAGACATCTGCAAACGCTATTTCCTAGCGAGCAAGTGTCGCATTCACATTCATTTGAAGTGTAGACGAGGAATACATGACGCTTCGCAAATCTTATTATATCCTACCATGAAACATAGTAATGAGATGCGATATCGCGTTTTAAGAAGCATTAGAACTCTATTGCTACGATACGTAGACATCTGCAAACGCTATTTCCTTGCAAGGAAGTGTCGCATTTAAATTCATTTGAAGTGTAGACGAGGAATACATGATACTTCGCAAATCATATTATATCTTACCATGAAACATAGAAATGAGATGCGATATCGCGTTTTAAGAATCATTAGAACTCTATTGCTACGATACCTAGACATATGCAGACGCTATTTCCTAGCAAGGAAGTGTCGCATTTACATTCATTTGAAGTGTAGACGAGGAATACATGATACTTCGCAAATCATATTATATCTTACTATGAAACATAGAAATGAGATGCGATATCGCGTTTTAAGAAGCATTAGAACACTATTGCTACGATAGGTAGACATCTGCAAACGCTATTTCCTTGCAAGGAAGTGTCGTATTTACATTGATTTGAAGTGTAGACGAGGAATACATAACACTTCACAAATCATATTATATCTTACCATGAAACATAGAAATGAAATGCGATATCGCGTTTTAAGAATCATAAGTATTCTATTGTTACGATACGTAGACATCTGCAAACGCTATTTCCTTGGAAGGAAGTGTCGCATTTACGTTCATTTGAATCGTGGACGAGGAATGCATAACACTTCGCAAATCATCTTATATCTTACCATGAAACATAGAAATGAGATGCGATATCGCGTTTTAAGAAGCATTAGAACTCTATTCCTACGATACGTAGACATCTGCAAACGCTATTTCCTTGCAAGGAAGTGTCGCATTTTCATTCATTTGAGGTGTAGACGAGGAATACATAACACTTCGCAAATCATATTATATCTTACCATGAAACATAGATACGAGATGCGATAACGCGTTTTAAGAAGCATTTGAACTCTATTGCTACGATACGTGGACACCTGCAAACGCTATTTCCTTGCAAGGAAGTGTCGCATTTACATTCATTTGAAGTGTAGACGAGGAATACATGACACTTCGCAAATCATATTATATCTTACCATGAAACATCGAAATGAGATGCGATATCGCGTTCTAAGAAGCATCAGAAATCCATTGCTACGATACGTAAACATCTGCGGACGCTATTTCCTTGCAAGGAAGTGTCGCATTTACATTCCTTTGATGTGTGGACGAGGAATACATAACACTTCGCAATGAATATTATATCTTATCATGAAACATAGATATGAGATGCAATATCTCGTTTTAAGAAGCATTTGAACTCTATTGCTTCGTTACGTAGACATCTGCAAACGCTATTTCCCTGCAAGGAAGTGTCGCATTTACATTCATTTGAGGTGTAGACGAGGAATACATAACACTTCGCAAATCATATTATATCTTACCATGAAACATAGAAATGAGATGCGATATCGCGTTTTAAGAAGCATTAGAAATCTATTGCTACGATACATAGACATCTGCAAACGCTATTTCCTTGCAAGGAAGTGTCGCATTTACTTTCATTTGAATCGTAGACGAGGAATGCATAACACTTCGCAATGTATATTATATCTTATCATGAAACATAGATATGAGATGCAATATCTCGTTTTAAGAAGCATTTGAACTCTATTGCTTCGATACGTAGACATCTGCAAACGCTATTTCCTTGCAAGGAAGTGTCGCATTTACATTCATTTGAGGTGTAGACGAGGAATACATAACACTTCGCAAATGATATTATATCTTAACATGAAGCATAGAAATGCGATGCGATATCGCGTTTTAAGAAGCATTTGAACTCTATTGCTACGATACGTAGACATCTGCAATTGCTGTTTCCTTGCAAGGAAGTGTCGCATTTACTTTCATTTGAATCGTAGACGAGGAATGCATAACACTTCGCAATGAATATTATATCTTACCATGATACATAGAAATGAGATGCGATATCGCGTTTTAAGAAGCATTAGAACTCTATTGCTACGATAGGTAGACATCTGCAAACGCTATTTCCTTGCAAGGAAGTGTCGTATTTACATTGATTTGAAGTGTAGACGAGGAATACATAACACTTCGCAATTCATATTATATCTTACCATGAAACATAGAAATGAGATGCGATATCGCGTTTTAAGAAGCATTAGAACTCTATTGCTACGATACCTAGACATCTACAAACGCTATTTCCTAGCGTGCAAGTGTCGCATTCACATTCATTTGAAGTGTAGACGAGGAATACATGACACTTCGCAAATCTTATTATATCTTACCATGAAACATAATAATGAGATGCGATATCGTGTTTTAAGAAGCATTAGAACTCTATTGCTACGACACGTACACACCTGCAAACGCTATTTCCTTGCAAGGAAGTGTCGCATTTACATTCATTTGAGGTGTAGACGAGCAATACATGACACTTCGCAAATCATATTATGTCTTACCATGAAACATCGAAATGAGATGCGATATCGCGTTCTAAGAAGCATCAGAAATCCATTGCTACGATACGTAAACATCTGCGGACGCTATTTCCTTGCAAGGAAGTGTCGCATTTACATTCCTTTGATGTGTGGACGAGGAATACATAACACTTCGCAATGAATATTATATCTTATCATGAAACATAGATATGAGATGCAATATCTCGTTTTAAGAAGCATTTGAACTCTATTGCTTCGTTACGTAGACATCTGCAAACGCTATTTCCCTGCAAGGAAGTGTCGCATTTACATTCATTTGAGGTGTAGACGAGGAATACATAACACTTCGCAAATCATATTATATCTTACCATGAAACATAGAAATGAGATGCGATATCGCGTTTTAAGAAGCATTAGAAACCTATTGCTACGATACATAGACATCTGCAAACGCTATTTCCTTGCAAGGAAGTGTCACATTTACTTTCATTTGAATCGTAGACGAGGAATGCATAACACTTCGCAATGTATATTATATCTTATCATGAAACATAGATATGAGATGCAATATCTCGTTTTAAGAAGCATTTGAACTCTATTGCTTCGATACGTAGACATCTGCAAACGCTATTTCCTTGCAAGGAAGTGTCGCATTTACATTCATTTGAGGTGTAGACGAGGAATACATAACACTTCGCAAATGATATTATATCTTACCATGAAACATAGAAATGCGATGCGATATCGCGTTTTAAGAAGCATTTGAACTCTATTGCTACGATACGTAGACATCTGCAATTGCTGTTTCCTTGCAAGGAAGTGTCGCATTTACTTTCATTTGAATCGTAGACGAAGAATGCATAACACTTCGCAATGAATATTATATCTTACCATGATACATAGAAATGAGATGCGATATCGCGTTTTAAGAAGCATTAGAGCACTATTGCTACGATAGGTAGACATCTGCAAATGCTATTTCCTTGCAAGGAAGTATCGCATTTACTTTCGTTTGAATCGTAGACGAGGAATGCATAACACTTCGCAATGAATATTATATCTTACCATGAAACATAGAAATGAGATACGATATCGCGTTTTAAGAAGCATTAGAACACAATTGCTACGATAGGTAGACATCTGCAAACGCTACTTCCTTGCAAGGAAGTGTCGTATTTACATTGATTTGAAGTGTAGACGAGGAATACATATCACTTCGCAAATCATATTATATCTTACCATGAAACATAGAAATGAGATGCGATATCGCGTTTTAAATAGCATTAGAACTCTATTGCTACGATACCTAGACATCTGCAAACGCTATTTCCTAGCGAGCAAGTGTCGCATTCACATTCATTTGAAGTGTAGACGAGGAATACATGACACTTCGCAAATCTTATTATATCTTACCATGAAACATAGTAATGAGATGCGATATCGCGTTTTAAGAAGCATTAGAACTCTATTGCTACGATACGTAGACATCTGCAAACGCTATTTCCTTGCAAGGAAGTGTCGCATTTAAATTCATTTGAAGTGTAGACGAGGAATACATGATACTTCGCAAATCATATTATATCTTACCATGAAACATAGATACGAGATGCGATAACGCGTTTTAAGAAGCATTTGAACTCTATTGCTACGATACGTGGACATCTGCGAACGCTATTTCCTTGCAAGGAAGTGTCGTATTTACATTGATTTGAAGTGTAGACGAGGAATACATAACACTTCGCAATTCATATTATATCTTACCATGAAACATAGAAATGAGATGCAATATCGCGTTTTAAGAAGCATTAGAACTCTATTGCTACGATACCTAGACATCTGCAAACGCTATTTCCTAGCGAGCAAGTGTCGCATTCACATTCATTTGAAGTGTAGACGAGGAATACATGACACTTCGCAAATCTTATTATATCTTACCATGAAACATAATAATGAGATGCGATATCGCGTTTTAAGAAGCATTAGAACTCTATTGCTACGACACGTACACACCTGCAAACGCTATTTCCTTGCAAGGAAGTGTCGCATTTACATTGATTTGAAGTGTAGACGAGGAATACATAACACTTCGCAAATCATATTATATCTTACCATGAAACATAGAAATGAGATGCGATATCGCGTTTTAAGTAGCATTAGAACTCTATTGCTACGATACCTAAACATCTGCAAACGCTATTTCCTAGCGAGCAAGTGTCGCATTCACATTCATTTGAAGTGTAGACGAGGAATACATGACACTTCGCAAATCTTATTATATCTTACCATGAAACATAGAAATGAGATGCGATATCGCGTTTTAAGAATCATTAGAACTCTATTGCTACGATACCTAGACATCTGCAAACGCTATTTCCTAGCGAGCAAGTGTCGCATTCACATTCATTTGAAGTGTAGACGAGGAATACATGACACTTCGCAAATCTTATTATATCTTACCATGAAATATAGATACGAGATGCGATAACGCGTTTTAAGAAGCATTTGAACTCTATTGCTACGATACGTGGACATCTGCAATCGCTGTTTCCTTGCAAGGAAGTGTCGCATTTACATTCATTTGAGGTGTAGACGAGGAATACATAACACTTCGCAAATGATATTATATCTTAACATGAAACATAGAAATGCGATGCGATATCGCGTTTTAAGAAGCATTTGAACTCTATTGCTACGATACGTAGACATCTGCAATTGCTGTTTCCTTGCAAGGAAGTGTCGCATTTACTTTCATTTGAATCGTAGACGAGGAATGCATAACACTTCGCAATGAATATTATATCTTACCATGATACATAGAAATGAGATGCGATATCGCGTTTTAAGAAGCATTAGAGCACTATTGCTACGATAGGTAGACATCTGCAAATGCTATTTCCTTGCAAGGAAGTATCGCATTTACTTTCGTTTGAATCGTAGACGAGGAATGCATAACACTTCGCAATGAATATTATATCTTACCATGAAACATAGAAATGAGATACGATATCGCGTTTTAAGAAGCATTAGAACTCTATTGCTACGACAGGTAGACATCTGCAAACGCTATTTCCTTGCAAGGAAGTGTCGCATTTACATTGATTTTAAGTGTAGACGAGGAATACATAACACTTCGCAAATCATATTATATCTTACCATGAAACATAGAAATGAGATGCGATATCGCGTTTTAAGTAGCATTAGAACTCTATTGCTACGATACCTAGACATCTGCAAACGCTATTTCCTTGCGAGCAAGTGTCGCATTCACATTCATTTGAAGTGTAGACGAGGAATACATGACACTTCGCAAATCTTATTATATCTTACCATGAAACATAGAAATGAGATGCGATATCGCGTTTTAAGAATCATTAGAACTCTATTGCTTCGATACGTAGACATCTGCAAACGCTATTTCCTTGGAAGGAAGTGTCGCATTTACGTTCATTTGAATCGTGGACGAGGAATGCATAACACTTCGCAAATCATATTATATCTTACCATGAAACATAGAAATGAGATGCGATATCGAGTTTTAAGAAGCATTAGAACTCTATTGCTACGATACGTAGACATCTGCAAACGCTATTTCCTTGCAAGGAAGTGTCGCATTTTCATTCATTTGAGGTGTAGACGAGGAATACATAACACTTCGCAAATCATATTATATCTTACCATGAAACATAGATACGAGATGCGATAACGCGTTTTAAGAAGCATTTGAACTCTATTGCTACGATACGTGGACATCTGCAATCGCTGTTTCCTTGCAAGGAACTGTCGCATTTACTTTCATTTGAATCGTAGACGAGGAATGCATTACACTTCGCAATGAATATTATATCTTACCATGATACATAGAAATGAGATGCGATATCGCGTTTTAAGAAGCATTAGAACACTATTGCTACGATAGGTAGACATCTGCAAATGCTATTTCCTTGCAAGGAAGTATCGCATTTACTTTCGTTTGAATCGTAGACGAGGAATGCATAACACTTCGCAATGAATATTATATCTTACCATGAAACATAGAAATGAGATACGATATCGCGTTTTAAGAAGCATTAGAACTCTATTGCTACGATAGGTAGACATCTGCAAACGCTATTTCCTTGCAAGGAAGTGTCGTATTTACATTGATTTGAAGTGTAGACGAGGAATACATAACACTTCGCAATTCATATTATATCTTACCATGAAACATAGAAATGAGATGCGATATCGCGTTTTAAGAAGCATTAGAACTCTATTGCTACGATACCTAGACATCTGCAAACGCTATTTCCTAGCGAGCAAGTGTCGCATTCACATTCATTTGAAGTGTAGACGAGGAATACATGACACTTCGCAAATCTTATTATATCCTACCATGAAACATAATAATGAGATGCGATATCGCGTTTTAAGAAGCATTAGAACTCTATTGCTACGACACGTACACACCTGCAAACGCTATTTCCTTGCAAGGAAGTGTCGCATTTACATTCATTTGAAGTGTAGACGAGCAATACATGACACTTCGCAAATCATATTATATCTTACCATGAAACATCGAAATGAGATGCGATATCGCGTTCTAAGAAGCATCAGAAATCCATTGCTACGATACGTAGACATCTGCAAACGCTATTTCCTTGCAAGGAAGTGTCGCATTTAAATTCATTTGAAGTGTAGACGAGGAATACATGATACTTCGCAAATCATATTATATCTTACCATGAAACATAGAAATGAGATGCGATATCGCGTTTTAAGAATCATTAGAACTCTATTGCTACGATACCTAGATATCTGCAGACGCTATTTCCTAGCAAGGAAGTGTCGCATTTACATTCATTTGAAGTGTAGACGAGGAATACATGATACTTCGCAAATCATATTATATCTTACCATGAAACATAGAAATGAGATGCGATATCGCGTTTTAAGAAGCATTAGAACTCTATTGCTACGATAGGTAGACATCTGCAAACGCTATTTCCTTGCAAGGAAGTGTCGCATTTACATTCATTTGAAGTGTAGACGAGGAATACATAGCACTTCGCAAATCATATTATATCTTACCATGAAACATAGAAATGAGATGCGATATCGCGTTTTAAGAAGCATTAGAACTCTATTGCTTCGATACGTAGACATCTGCAAACGCTATTTCCTTGCAAGGAAGTGTCGCATTTACATTCATTTGAAGTGTAGACGAGGAATACATAACACTTCGCAAATCATATTATATCTTACCATGAAACATAGAAATGAGATGCGATATCGCGTTTTAAGAAGCATTAGAACTCTATTGCTACGATAGGTAGACATCTGCAGACGCTATTTCCTTGCAAGAAAGTGTCGCATTTACATTCATTTGATGTGTAGACGAGGAATACATAGCACTTCGCAAATCATATTACATCTTACCATGAAACATAGAAATGTGATGCGATAACGCGTTTTAAGAAGCATTTGAACTCTATTGCTACGATACGTGGACATCTGCAATCGCTGTTTCCTTGCAAGGAAGTGTCGCATTTACTTTCGTTTGAATCGTAGACGTGGAGTGCATAACACTTCGCAATGAATATTATATCTTACCATGAAACATAGAAATGAGATACGATATCGCGTTTTAAGAAGCATTAGAACTCTATTGCTACGATAGGTAGACATGTGCAAACGCTATTTCCTTGCAAGGAAGTGTCGTATTTACATTGATTTGAAGTGTAGACGAGGAATACATAACACTTCGCAAATCATATTATATCTTACCATGAAACATAGAAATGAGATGCGATATCGCGTTTTAAGAAGCATTAAAACTCTATTGCTACGATACCTAGATATCTGCAAACGCTATTTCCTAGCGAGCAAGTGTCGCATTCACATTCATTTGAAGTGTAGACGAGGAATACATGACACTTCGCAAATCTTATTATATCTTACCATGAAACATAATAATGAGATGCGATATCGCGTTTTAAGAAGCATTAGAACTCTATTGCTACGATACGTAAACATCTGCGGACGCTATTTCCTTGCAAGGAAGTGTCGCATTTACATTCCTTTGATGTGTGGACGAGGAATGCATAACACTTCGCAATGAATATTATATCTTATCATGAAACATAGATATGTGATGCAATATCTCGTTTTAAGAAGCATTTGAACTCTATTGCTTCGTTATGTAGACATCTGCAAACGCTATTTCCCTGCAAGGAAGAGTCGCATTTACATTCATTTGAGGTGTAGACGAGGAATACATAACACTTCGCAAATCATATTACATCTTACCATGAAACATAGAAATGAGATGCGATATCGCGTTTTAAGAAGCATTAGAAATCTATTGCTACGATACATAGACATCTGCAAGCGCTATTTCCTTGCAAGGAAATGCCGCATTTACATTCATTTGAGGTGTAGACGAGGAATACATAACACTTCGCAAATGATATTATATCTTACCATGAAACATAGAAATGTGATGCGATATCGCGTTTTAAGAAGCATTTGAACTCTATTGCTACGATACGTAGACATCTGCAATTGCTGTTTCCTTGCAAGGAAGTGTCGCATTTACTTTCATTTGAATCGTAGACGAGGAATGCATAACACTTCGCAATGAATATTATATCTTACCATGATACATAGAAATGAGATGCGATATCGCGTTTTAAGAAGCATTAGAACACTATTGCTACGATAGGTAGACATTTGCAAACGCTATTTCCTTGCAAGGAAGTGTCGCATTTACATTCATTTGAAGTGTAGACGAGGAATACATAACACTTCGCAAATCATATTATATCTTACCATGAAACATAGAAATGAGATGCGATATCGCGTTTTAAGAAGCATTTGAACACTATTGCTACGATACGTAGACATCTGCAATCGCTGTTTCCTTGCAAGGAAGTATCGCATTTACTTTCAGTTGAATCGTAGACGAGGAATGCATAACACTTCGCAAATCATATTATATCTTACCATGAAACATAATAATGAGATGCGATATCGCGTTTTAAGAAGCATTAGAACTCTATTGCTACGACACGTACACACCTGCAAACGCTATTTCCTTGCAAGGTAGTGTCGCATTTACATTCATTTGAAGTGTAGACGAGGAATACATGACACTTCGCAAATCGTATTATATCTTACCATGAAACATAGAAATGAGATGCGATATCGCGTTTTAAGAAGCATTAGAACTCTATTGCTACGATAGGTAGACATCTGCAAACGCTATTTCCTTGCAAGGAAGTGTCGCATTTACATTCATTTGAAGTGTAGACGAGGAATACATAGCACTTCGCAAATCATATTATATCTTACCATGAAACATAGAAATGAGATGCGATATCGCGTTTTAAGAAGCATTAGAACTCTATTGCTTCGATACGTAGACATCTGCAAACGCTATTTCCTTGCAAGGAAGTGTCGCATTTACATTCATTTGAAGTGTAGACGAGGAATACATAACACTTCGCAAATCATATTATATCTTACCATGAAACATAGAAATGAGATGCGATATCGCGTTTTAAGAAGCATTAGAACTCTATTGCTACGATAGGTAGACATCTGGATTCGCTATTTCCTTGCAAGGAAGTGTCGCATTTACATTCATTTGAGGTGTAGACGAGGAAAACATAACACTTCGCAAATCATATTATATCATACCATGAAAGATAGAAATGAGATGCGATATCGCGTTTTAAGAAGCATTAGAAAACTATTGCTACGATAGGTAGACATTTGCAAACGCTATTTCCTTGCAACGAAGTGTCGCATTTACATTCATTTGAAGTGTAGACGAAGAATACATGATACTTCGCAAATCATATTATATCTTACCATGAAACATAGAAATGAGATGCGATATCGCGTTTTAAGAAGCATTAGAACTCTATTGCTACGATAGGTAGACATCTGGATTCGCTATTTCCTTGCAAGGAAGTGTCGCATTTACATTCATTTGAGGTGTAGACGAGGAAAACATAACACTTCGCAAATCATATTATATCTTACCATGAAAGATAGAAATGAGATGCGATATCGCGTTTTAAGAAGCATTAGAACTCTATTGCTTCGATACGTAGACATCTGCAAACGCTATTTCCTTGCAAGGAAGTGTCGCATTTACATTCATTTGAAGTGTAGACGAGGAATGCATAACACTTCGCAAATTATATTATATCTTACCATGAAACATAGAAATGAGATGCGATATCGCGTTTTAAGAAGCATTAGAACTCTATTGCTACGATAGGTAGACATCTGTATTCGCTATTTCCTTGCAAGGAAGTGTCGCATTTACATTCATTTGAGGTGTAGACGAGGAAAACATAACACTTCGCAAATCATATTATATCTTACCATGAAAGATAGAAATGAGATGCGATATCGCGTTTTAAGAAGCATTAGAAAACTATTGCTACGATAGGTAGACATTTGCAAACGCTAATTCCTTGCAACGAAGTGTCGCATTTACATTCATTTGAAGTGTAGACGAAGAATACATGATACTTCGCAAATCATATTATATCTTACCATGAAACATAGAAATGAGATGCGATATCGCGTTTTAAGAAGCATTAGAACACTATTGCTATGATAGGTAGACATTTGCAAACGCTATTTCCTTGCAAGGAAGTGTCGCATTTACATCCATTTGAAGTGTAGACGAGGAATACATAACACTTCGCAAATCATATTATATCTTACCATGAAACATAGAAATGAGATCCGATATCGCGTTTTAAGAATCATAAGAAATCTATTGCTACGATACGTAGACATCTGCAAACGCTATTTCCTTCTTAGGAAGTGTCGCATTTACATTCATTTGAAGTGTAGACGAGGAATACATGACACTTCGCAAATCATATTATATCTTACCATGAAACATAGAAATGAGATGCGATATCGCGTTTTAAGAAGCATCAGAAATCCATTGCTATGATACGTAGACATCTGCAAACGCTATTTCCTTGCAAGCAAGTGTCGCATTTACATTCATTTGAATCGTAGACGAGGAATGCATAACACTTCGCAATGAATATTATATCTTACCATGAAACATAGAAATGAGATACGATATCGCGTTTTAAGAAGCATTAGATCTCTATTGCTACGATAGGTAGACATCTGCAAACGCTATTTCCTTGCAAGGAAGTGTCGAATTTACATTGATTTGAAGTGTAGACGAGGAATACATAACACTTCGCAAATCATATTATATCTTGCCATGAAACATAGAAATGAGATGCGATATCGCGTTTTAAGTAGCATTAGAACTCTATTGCTACGATACCTAGACATCTGCAAACGCTATTTCCTAGCGAGCAAGTGTCGCATTCACATTCATTTGAAGTGTAGACGAGGAATACATGACACTTCGCAAATCTTATTATATCTTACCATGAAACATAGTAATGAGATGCGATATCGCGTTTTAAGAAGCATTAGAACTCTGTTGCTACGACACGTAGACACCTGCAAACGCTATTTCCTTGCAAGGAAGTGTCGCATTTACATTCATTTGAAGTGTAGACGAGGAATACATGACACTTCGCAAATCATATTATATCTTACCATGAAACATAGAAATGAGATGCGATATCGCGTTCTAAGAAGCATCAGAAATCCATTGCTACGATACGTAGACATCTGCAGACGCTATTTCCTTGCAAGGAAGTGTCGCATTTACATTCATTTGATGTGTAGACGAGGAATGCATAACACTTCGCAAATCATATTATATCTTACCATGAAACATAGAAATGAGATGCGATATCGCGTTTTAAGAAGCATTAGAACACTATTGCTACGATAGGTAGACATTTGCAAACGCTATTTCCTTGCAAGGAAGTGTCGCATTTACATCCATTTGATGTGTAGACGAGGAATACATAACACTTCGCAAATCATATTATATCTTACCATGAAACATAGAAATGAGATCCGATATCGCGTTTTAAGAATCATAAGAAATCTATTGCTACGATACGTAGACATCTGCAAACGCAATTTCCTTGCAAGGAAGTGTCGCATTTACATTCATTTGAAGTGTAGACGAGGAATACATGACACTTCGCAAATCATATTATATCTTACCATGAAACATAGAAATGAGATGCGATATCGCGTTTTAAGAAGCATTTGAACTCTATTGCTTCGATACGTAGACATCTGCAAACGCTATTTCCTTGCAAGGAAGTGTCGCATTTACATTCATTTGAATCGTGGACGAGGAATGCATAACAGTTCGCAATGAATACTATATCTTATCATGAAACATAGATATGAGATGCAATATCTCGTTTTAAGAAGCATTTGAACTCTTTTGCTTCGATACGTAGACATGTGCAAACGCTATTTAAATGCAAGGAAGTGTCGTATTTACATTCATTTGAAGTGTAGACGAGGAATACGTGATACTTCGCAAATCATATTATATCTTACCATGAAACATAGAAATGGGATGCGATATCGCGTTTTAAGAAGCATTAGAAAACTATTGCTAAGATAGGTAGACGTTTGCAAACGCTATTTCCGTGCAACGAAGTGTCGCATTTACATTCATTTGAAGTGTAGACGAGGAATACATGATACTTCGCAAATCATATTATATCTTACCATGAAACATAGAAATGAGATGCGATATCGCGTTTTAAGAAGCATTAGAACACTATTGCTACGGTAGGTAGACATTTGCAAACGCTATTTCCTCGCAAGGAAGTGTCGCATTTACATTCATTTGAAGTGTAGACGAGGAATACATAACACTTCGCAAATCATATTATATCTTATCATGAAACATAGAAATGAGATCCGATATCGCGTTTTAAGAATCATAACAAATCTATTGCTACGATACGTAGACTTCTGCAAACGCAATTTCCTTGCAAGGAAGTGTCGCATTTACATTCATTTGAATCGTAGACGAGGAATGCGTAACACTTCGCAATGAATATTATATCTTATCATGAAACATAGATATGAGATGCAATATCTCGTTTTAAGAAGCATTTCAACTCTATTGCTTCGATACGTAGACATCTGCAAACGCTATTTCCTTGCAAGGAAGTGTCGCATTTAAATTCATTTGAAGTGTAGACGAGGAATACATGATACTTCGCAAATCATATTATGTCTTACCATGAATCATAGAAATGAGATGCGATATCGCGTTTTAAGTATCATAAGAACTCTATTGTTACGATACGTAGACATCTGCAAACGCTATTTCCTTGGAAGGAAGTGTCGCATTTACGTTCATTTGAATCGTAGACGAGGAATGCATAACACTTCGCAAATCATATTATATCTTACCATGAAACATAGAAATGAGATCCGATATCGCGTATTAAGAATCATAAGAAATCTATTGCTACGATACGTAGACTTCTGCAAACGCAATTTCCCTGCAAGGAAGTGTGGCATTTACATTCATTTGAAGTGTAGACGAGGAATACATGACACTTCGCAAATCATATTATATCTTACCATGAAACATAGAAATGAGATGCGATATCGCGTTTTAAGAAGCATCAGAGATCCATTGCTATGATACGTAGACATCTGCAAACGCTATTTCCTTGCAAGCAAGTGTCGCATTTACATTCATTTGATGTGTAGACGAGGAATACATAGCACTTCGCAAATCATATTACATCTTACCATGAAACATAGAAATGAGATGCGATATCGCGTTTTAAGAAGCATTAGAACTCTATTGCTTCGATACGTAGACATCTGCAAACGCTATTTCCTTGCAAGGAAGTGTCGCATTTACATTCATTTGAATCGTAGACGAGGAATGCATAACACTTCGCAATGAATACTATATCTTATCATGAAACATAGATATGAGATGCAATATCTCGTTTTAAGAAGCATTTGAACTCTGTTGCTTCGATACGTAGACATCTGCAAACGCTATTTCCTTGCAAGGAAGTGTCGCATTTAAATTCATTTGAAGTGTAGACGAGGAATACATGATACTTCGCAAATCATATTATGTCTTACCATGAATCATAGAAATGAGATGCGATATCGCGTTTTAAGAAGCATTAGAACTCTATTGCTACGATACGTAGACATCTGCAAACGCTATTTCCTAGCGAGCGAGTGTCGCATTTACATTCATTTGAAGTGTAGACGAGGAATACATAACACTTCGCAAATCATATTATATCTTACCATGAAACATAGAAATGAGATGCGATATCGCGTTTTAAGAAGCATTTGAACACTATTGCTTCGATACGTAGACATCTGCAAACGCTATTTCCTTGCAAGGAAGTGTCGCATTTACATTCATTTGAAGTGTAGACGAGGAATACATAACACTCCGCAAATCATATTATATCTTACCATGAAACATAGAAATGAGATGCGATATCGCGTTTTAAGAAGCATTAGAACTCTATGGCTACGATAGGTAGACATTTGCAAACGCTATTTCCTTGCAAGGAAGTGTCGTATTTACGTTGATTTGAAGTGCAGACGAGGAATACATAACACTTCGCAAATCATATTATATCTTACCATGAATCATAGAAATGAGATGCGATATCGCGTTTTATGTATCATAAGAACTCTATTGTAACGATACGTAGACATCTGCAAACGCTATTTCCTTGGAAGGAAGTGTCGCATTTACGTTCATTTGAATCGTAGACGAGGAATGCATAACACTTCGCAAATCATATTATATCTTACCATGAAACATAGAAATGGGATGCGATATCGCGTTTTAAGAAGCATTAGAAAACTATTGCTACGATAGGTAGACATTTGCAAACGCTATTTCCTTGCAACGAAGTGTCGCATTTACATTCATTTGAAGTGTAGACGAGGAATACATGATACTTCGCAAATCATATTATATCTTACCATGAAACATAGAAATGAGATGCGATATCGCGTTTTAAGAAGCATTAGAACACTATTGCTACGATAGGTAGACATTTGCAAACGCTATTTCCTTGCAAGGAAGTGTCGCATTTACATTCATTTGAAGTGTAGACGAGGAATACATAACACTTCGCAAATCATATTATATCTTACCATGAAACATAGAAATGAGATCCGATATCGCGTTTTAAGAATCATAAGAAATCTATTGCTACGATACGTAGACATCTGCAAACGCAATTTCCTTGCAAGGAAGTGTCGCATTTACATTCATTTGAAGTGTAGACGAGGAATACATGACACTTCGCAAATCATATTATATCTTACCATGAAACATAGAAATGAGATGCGATATCGCGTTTTAAGAAGCATCAGAAATCCATTGCTATGATACGTAGACATCTGCAAACGCTATTTCCTTGCAAGCAAGTGTCGCATTTACATTCATTTGAATCGTAGACGAGGAATACATAACACTTCGCAAATCATATTATATCTTACCATGAAACATAGAAAGGAGATGCGATATCGCGTTCTAAGAAGCATTAGAACTCTATTGCTACGATACGTAGACATCTGCAAACGCTATTTCCTGGCGAGCGAGTGTCGCATTTACATTCATTTGAAGTGTAGACGAGGAATACATAACACTTCGCAAATCATTATACATCTTACCATGAAACGTAGAAATGAGATGCGATATCGCGTTTTAAGAAGCATTAGAACTCTATTGCTACGATACCTAGACATCTGCAGATGCTATTTCCTAACAAGGAAGTGTCGCATTTACATTCATTTGAAGTGTAGAAGAGGAATACATGACACTTAGCAAATCATCTTATATCTTACCATGAAACATAGAAATGAGATGCGATATCGCGTTTTAAGAAGCATTAGAAATCTATTGCTACGATACATAGACATCTGCAAACGCTATTTCCTTGCAAGGAAGTGTCGCATTTACGTTCATTTGAATCGTGGACGAGGAATGCATAACACTTCGCAAATCATATTATATCTTACCATGAAACATAGAAATGAGATGCGATATCGCGTTTTAAGAAGCATTAGAACTCTATTGCTACGATACGTAGACATCTGCAAACGCTATTTCCTTGCAAGGAAGTGTCGCATTTACATTCATTTGAAGTGTAGACGGGGAATACGTGATACTTCGCAAATCATATTATATCTTACCATGAAACATAGAAATGAGATGCGATATCGCGTTTTAAGAAGCATTAGAACTCTATTGCTACGATACCTAGACATCTGCAAACGCTATTTCCTAGCGAGCAAGTGTCGCATTCACATTCATTTGAAGTGTAGACGAGGAATACATGACACTTCGCAAATCATATTATATCTTACCATGAAACATAATAACTAGATGCGATATCGCGTTTTAAGAAGCATTAGAACTCTATTGCTACGACACGTACACACCTGCAAACGCTATTTCCTTGCAAGGAAGTGTCGCATTTACATTCATTTGAAGTGTAGACGAGGAATACATGACACTTCGCAAATCATATTATATCTTACCATGAAACATCGAAATGAGATGCGATATCGCGTTCTAAGAAGCATCAGAAATCCATTGCTACGATACGTAAACATCTGCGGACGCTATTTCCTTGCAAGGAAGTGTCGCATTTACATTCCTTTGATGTGTGGAAGAGGAATACATAACACTTCGCAATGAATATTATATCTTATCATGAAACATAAATATGAGATGCAATATCTCGTTTTAAGAAGCATTTGAACTCTATTGCTTTGTTACGTAGACATCTGCAAACGCTATTTCCCTGCAAGGAAGTGTCGCATTTACATTCATTTGAGGTGTAGACGAGGAATACATAACACTTCGCAAATCATATTATATCTTACCATGAAACATAGAAATGAGATGCGATATCGCGTTTTAAGAAGCATTAGAAATCTATTGCTACGATACATAGACATCTGCAAACGCTATTTCCTTGCAAGGAAGTGTCGCATTTACTTTCATTTGAATCGTAGACGAGGAGTGCATAACACTTCGCAATGTATATTATATCTTATCATGAAACATAGATATGAGATGCAATATCTCGTTTTAAGAAGCATTTGAACTCTATTGCTTCGATACGTAGACATCTGCAAACGCTATTTCCTTGCAAGGAAGTGTCGCATTTACATTCATTTGAGGTGTAGACGAGGAATACATAACACTTCGCAAATGATATTATATCTTACCATGAAACATAGAAATGCGATGCGATATCGCGTTTTAAGAAGCATTTGAACTCTATTGCTACGATACGTAGACATCTGCAATTGCTGTTTCCTTGCAAGGAAGTGTCGCATTTACTTTCATTTGAATCGTAGACGAGGAATGCATAACACTTCGCAATGAATATTATATCTTACCATGATACATAGAAATGAGAGAGGCGATATCGCGTTTTAAGAAGCATTAGAACACTATTGCTACGATAGGTAGACATCTGCGAATGCTATTTCCTTGCAAGGAAGTATCGCATTTACTTTCGTTTGAATCGTAGACGAGGAATGCATAACACTTCGCAATGAATATTATATCTTACCATGAAACATAGAAATGAGATACGATATCGCGTTTTAAGAAGCATTAGAACTCTATTGCTACGATAGGTAGACATCTGCAAACGCTATTTCCTTGCAAGGAAGTGTCGTATTTACATTGATTTGAAGTGTAGACGAGGAATACATAACACTTCGCAAATCATATTATATCTTACCATGAAACATAGAAATGAGATGCGATATCGCGTTTTAAGTAGCATTAGAACTCTATTGCTACGATACCTAGACATCTGCAAACGCTATTTCCTAGCGAGCAAGTGTCGCATTCACATTCATTTGAAGTGTAGACGAGGAATACATGACACTTCGCAAATCTTATTATATCTTACCATGAAACATAGTAATGAGATGCGATATCGCGTTTTAAGAAGCATTAGAACTCTATTGCTACGATACGTAGACATCTGCAAACGCTATTTCCTTGCAAGGAAGTGTCGCATTTAAATTCATTTGAAGTGTAGACGAGGAATACATGATACTTCGCAAATCATATTATATCTTACCATGAAACATAGAAATGAGATACGATATCGCGTTTTAAGAATCATTAGAACTCTATTGCTACGATACCTAGACATCTGCAGACGCTATTTCCTAGCAAGGAAGTGTCGCATTTACATTCATTTGAAGTGTAGACGAGGAATACATGATACTTCGCAAATCATATTATATCTTACCATGAAACATAGAAATGAGATGCGATATCGCATTTAATGTATCATAAGAACTCTATTGTAACGATACGTAGACATCTGCAAACGCTATTTCCTTGGAAGGAAGTGTCGCATTTACGTTCATTTGAATCGTAGACGAGGAATGCATAACACTTCGCAAATCATATTATATCTTACCATGAAACATAGAAATGAGATGCGATATCGCGTTTTAAGAAGCATTAGAAATCTATTGCTACGATAGGTAGACATCTGCAAATGCTATTTCCTTGCAAGGAAGTATCGCATTTACTTTCGTTTGAATCGTAGACGAGGAATGCATAACACTTCGCAAATCATATTATATCTTACCATGAAACATAGGAATGAGATGCGATATCGCGTTTTAAGAAGCATTAAAACTCTATTGCTACGATACCTAGACATCTGCAAACGCTATTTCCTAGCGAGCAAGTGTCGCATTCACATTCATTTGAAGTGTAGACGAGGAATACATGACACTTCGCAAATCTTATTATATCTTACCATGAAACATAATAATGAGATGCGATATCGCGTTTTAAGAAGCATTAGAACTCTATTGCTACGACACGTACACACCTGCAAACGCTATTTCCTTGCAAGGAAGTGTCGCATTTACATTCATTTGAAGTGTAGACGAGGAATACATGACACTTCGCAAATCATATTATATCTTACCATGAAACATAGAAATGAGATGCGATTTCGCGTTCTAAGAAGCATCAGAAATCCATTGCTACGATACGTAAACATCTGCGGACGATATTTCCTTGCAAGGAAGTGTCGCATTTACATTCCTTTGATGTGTGGACGAGGAATGCATAACACTTCGCAATGAATATTATATCTTATCATGAAACATAGATATGAGATGCAATATCTCGTTTTAAGAAGCATTTGAACTCTATTGCTTCGTTACGTAGACATCTGCAAACGCTATTTCCCTGCAAGGAAGAGTCGCATTTACATTCATTTGAGGTGTAGACGAGGAATACATAACACTTCGCAAATCATATTATATCTTACCATGAAACATAGAAATGAGATGCGATATCGCGTTTTAAGAAGCATTAGAAATCTATTGCTACGATACATCTACATCTGCAAACGCTATTTCCTTGCAAGGAAATGTCGCATTTACATTCATTTGAGGTGTAGACGAGGAATACATAACACTTCGCAAATGATATTATATCTTACCATGAAACATAGAAATGTGATGCGATATCGCGTTTTAAGAAGCATTTGAACTCTATTGCTACGATACGTAGACATCTGCAATTGCTGTTTCCTTGCAACGAAGTGTCGCATTTACTTTCATTTGAATCGTAGACGAGGAATGCATAACACTTCGCAAATCATATTATATCTTACCATGAAACATAGAAATGAGATGCGATAACGCGTTTTAAGAAGCATTTGAACTCTATTGCTACGATACGTGGACATCTGCAATCGCTGTTTCCTTGCAAGGAAGTGTCGCATTTACTTTCATTTGAATCGTAGACGAGGAATGCATAACACTTCGCAATGAATATTATATCTTACCATGATACATAGAAATGAGATGCGATATCGCGTTTTAAGAAGCATTAGAACACTATTGCTACGATAGGTAGACATCTGCAAATGCTATTTCCTTGCAAGGAAGTATCGCATTTACTTTCGTTTGAATCGTAGACGAGGAATGCATAACACTTCGCAATGAATATTATATCTTACCATGAAACATAGAAATGAGATACGATATCGCGTTTTAAGAAGCATTAGAACTCTATTGCTACGATAGGTAGACATCTGCATACGCTATTTCCTTGCAAGGAAGTGTCGTATTTACATTGATTTGATGTGTAGACGAGGAATACATAACACTTCGCAAATCATATTATATCTTACCATGAAACATAGAAATGAGATGCGATATCGCGTTTTAAGAAGCATTAGAACACTATTGCTACGATACCTAGACATCTGCAAACGCTATTTCCTAGCGAGCAAGTGTCGCATTCACATTCATTTGAAGTGTAGACGAGGAATACATGACACTTCGCAAATCATATTATATCTTACCATGAAACATAGAAATGAGATGCGATATCGCGTTTTAAGAAGCATTAGAACCCTATTGCTACGATACGTAGACATATGCAAACGCTATTTCCTTGCAAGGAAGTGTCGCATTTACATTCATCTGAAGTGTAGACGGGGAATACGTGATACTTCGCAAATCATATTATATCTTACCATGAAACATAGAAATGAGATGCGATATCGCGTTTTAAGAAGCATTAGAACTCTATTGCTACGATACCTAGACATCTGCAAACGCTATTTCCTAGCGAGCAAGTGTCGCATTCACATTCATTTGAAGTGTAGACGAGGAATACATGACACTTCGCAAATCATACTATATCTTACCATGAAACATAGAAATGAGATGCGATATCGCGTTTTAAGAAGCATTAGAACCCTATTGCTACGATACGTAGACATATGCAAACGCTATTTCCTTGCAAGGAAGTGTCGCATTTACATTCATTTGAAGTGTAGACGGGGAATACGTGATACTTCGCAAATCATATTATATCTTACCATGAAACATAGAAATGGGATGCGATATCGCGTTTTAAGAAGCATTTGAACTCTATTGCTTCGATACGTAGACATCTGCAAACGCTATTTCCTTGCAAGGAAGTGTCGCATTTACATTCATTTGAATCGTAGACGAGGAATGCATAACACTTCGCAATGAATACTATATCTTATCATGAAACATAGATATGAGATGCAATATCTCGTTTTAAGAAGCATTTGATCTCTGTTGCTTCGATACGTAGACATCTGCAAACGCTATTTGCTTGCAAGGAAGTGTCGCATTTACATTCATTTGAAGTGTTGACGAGGAATACATGATACTTCGCAAATCATATTATATCTTACCATGAAACATAGAAATGGGATGCGATATCGCGTTTTAAGAAGCATTAGAAAACTATTGCTACGATAGGTAGACATTTGCAAACGCTATTTCCTTGCAACGAAGTGTCGCATTTACATTCATTTCAAGTGTAGACGAGGAATACATAACACTTCGCAAATCATATTATATCTTACCATGAATCATAGAAATGAGATGCGATATCGCGTTTTAAGAAGCATTTGAACTCTATTGCTACGATACGTAGACATCTGCAAACGCTATTTCCTGGCGAGTGAGTGTCGCATTTACATTCATTTGAAGTGTAGACGAGGAATACATAACACTTCGCAAATCATATTATATCTTACCATGAAACATAGAAATGAGATGCGATATCGCGTTTTAAGAAGCATTAGAACCCTATTGCTACGATACGTAGACATATGCAAACGCTATTTCCTTGCAAGGAAGTGTCGCATTTACATTCATTTGAAGTGTAGACGGGGAATACGTGATACTTCGCAAATCATATTATATCTTACCATGAAACATAGAAATGAGATGCGATATCGCGATTTAAGAAGCTTTAGAACACTATTGCTTCGATACGTAGACATCTGCAAACGCTATTTCCTTGCAAGGAAGTGTCGAATTTACATTGATTTGAATCGTAGACGAGGAATGCATAACACTTCGCAATGAATATTATATCTTATCATGAAACATAGATATGAGATGCAATATCTCGTTTTAAGAAGCATTAGAAATCTATTGCTACGATACGTAGACATCTGCAAACGCTATTTCCTAGCGAGGAAGTATCGCATTCACATTCATTTGAAGTGTAGACGTGGAATACATGACGCTTCGCAAATCATGTTATATCTTACCATGAAACATAGAAATGAGATGCGATATCGCGTTTTAAGAAGCATTAGAAAGTTATTGCTACGATACGTAGACATCTGCAAACGCTATTTCCTAGCGAGGAAGTGTCGCATTCACATTCGTTTGAAGTGTAGACGAGGAATGCATAACACTTCGCAAATCATTATACATCTTACCATGAAACGTAGAAATGAGATGCGATATCGCGTTTTAAGAAGCATTAGAACTCTATTGCTACGATACCCAGACATCTGCAGACGCTATTTCCTAGCAAGGAAGTGTCGCATTTACATTCATTTGAAGTGTAGAAGAGGAATACATGACACTTAGCAAATCATCTTATATCTTACCATGAAACATAGAAATGAGATGCGATATCGCGTTTTAAGAAGCATTAGAAAGCTATTGCTACGTAACGTAGACATCTGCAAACGCTATTTCCTTGCAAGGAAGTGTCGCATTTACATTCATTTGAACCGTAGGCGAGGAATACATAACACTTCGCAATGAATATTATATCTTATCATGAAGCATAGATATGTGATGCAATATCTCGTTTTAAGAAGCATTTGAACACTATTGCTTCGATACGTAGACATCTGCAAACGCTATTTCCTTGCAAGGAAGTGTCGCATTTACATTCATTTGAATCGTAGATGAGGAATGCATAACACTTCGCAAATCATATTACATCTTACCATGAAACGTAGAAATGAGATGCGATATCGCGTTTTAAGAAGCATTAGAACTCTATTGCTACGATACCCAGACATCTGCAGACGCTATTTCCTAACAACGAAGTGTCGCATTTACATTCATTTGAAGTGTAGACGAGGAATACATGACACTTAGCAAATCATCTTATATCTTACCATGAAACATAGAAATGAGATGCGATATCGCGTTTTAAGAAGCATTTGAACTCTATTGCTTCGATACGTAGACATCTGCAAACGCTATTTCCTTGCAAGGAAGTGTCGCATTTACATTCATTTGAAGTGTAGACGAGGAATACATAACACTTCGCAAATCATATTATATCTTACCATGAAACATAGAAAGGAGATGCGATATCGCGTTCTAAGAAGCATTAGAACTCTATTGCTACGATACGTAGACATCTGCAAACGCTATTTCCTAGCGAGCGAGTGTCGCATTTACATTCATTTGAAGTGTAGACGAGGAGTACATAACACTTCGCAAATCATATTATATCTTACCATGAAACATAGAAATGAGATGCGATATCGCGTTTTAAGAAGCATTAGAACCCTATTGCTACGATACGTAGACATCTGTAAACGCTATTTCCTTGCAAGGAAGTGTCGCATTTACTTTCATTTGAATCGTGGACGAGGAATGCATAACACGTCGCAATGTATATTATATCTTATCATGAAACATAGATATGAGATGCAATATCTCGTTTTAAGAAGCATTAGAAATGTATTACTACGATACCTAGACATCTGCAGACGCTATTTCCTAGCGAGGAAGTGTCGCATTCACATACATTTGAAGTGTAGACGAGGAATACATAACACTTCGCAAATCATATTATACCTTACCATGAAACATAGAAATGAGATGCGATATCGCGTTTTAAGAATCATAAGAACTCTATTGCTACGATACGTAGACATCTGCAAACGCTATATCCTTGCAAGGAAGTGTCGCATTTACATTCATTTGAATCGTAGGCGAGGAATGCATAACACTTCGCAATGAATATTATATCTTATCATGAAACATAGATATGAGATGCAGTATCTCGTTTTAAGAAGCATTTGAACTCTAATGCTACGATAGGTAGACATCTGCAATTGCTATTTCCTTGCAAGGAAGTGTCGCATTTACATTCATTTGAAGTGTAGACGAGGAATACATAACACTTCGCAAATCATATTATATCTTACCATGAAACATAGAAATGAGATGCGATATCGCCGTTTTAAGAAGCATTAGAAATCTATTGCTACGATACGTAGACATCTGCAAACGCTATTTCCTAGCGAGGAAGTATCGCATTCACATTCATTTGAAGTGTGGACGAGGTATACATAACACTTCGCAAATCATGTTATATCTTACCATGAAACATAGAAATGAGATGCGATATCGCGTTTTAAGAAGCATTAGAACTCTATTGCTACGATACGTAGACATCTGCAAACGCTATTTCCTAGCGAGCGAGTGTCGCATTTACATTCATTTGAAGTGTAGACGAGGAATACATAACACTTCGCAAATCATATTATATCTTACCATGAAACATAGAAATGAGATGCGATATCGTGTTTTAAGAAGCATTAGAACTCTATTGCTACGATACGTAGACATCTGCAAACGCTATTTCCTTGCAAGGAAGTGTCGCATTTACATTCATTTGAAGTGTAGACGGGTAATACGTGATACTTCGCAAATCATATTATATCTTACCATGAAACATAGAAATGAGATGCGATATCGCGATTTAAGAAGCTTTAGAACACTATTGCTTCGATACGTAGACATCTGCAAACGCGATTTCCTTGCTAGGAAGTGTCGCATTTACATTCATTTGAATCGTAGACGAGGAATGCATAACACTTCGCAATGAATATTATATCTTATCATGAAACATAGATATGAGATGCAATATCTCGTTTTAAGAAGCATGTGAACTCTATTGCTTCGAAACGTAAACATCTGCAGACGCTATTTCCTAGCAAGGAAGTGTCGCATTTACATTCATTTGAATCGTAGACGAGGAATGCATAACACTTCGCAATGAATATTATATCTTATCATGAAACATAGATATGAGATGCAATATCTCGTTTTAAGAAGCATTTCAACTTTATTGCTACGATAGGTAGACATCTGCAAACGCTATTTCCTTGCAAGGAAGTGTCGCATTCACATTCATTTGAAGTGTAGACGAGGAATACATAACACTTCGCAAATCATATTATATCTTACCGTGAAACATAGAAATGAGATGCGATATCGCGTTTTAAGAAGCATTGGAACTCTATTGCTTCGATACGTAGACATCTGCAAACGCTATTTCCTTGCAAGGAAGTGTCGCATTTACATTCATTTGAGGTGTAGACGAGGAAAACATAACACTTCGCAATGAATATTATATCTTACCATGATACATAGAAATGACATGCGATATCGCCTTTTATGAAGCATTAGAACACTAGTGCTACGATAGGTAGACATCTGCAAATGCTATTTCCTTGCAAGGAGGTATCGCATTTACTTTCATTTGAATCGTAGACGAGGAATGCATAACACTTCGCAATGAATATTATATCTTACCATGAAACATAGAAATGAGATGCGATATCGCGTTTTAAGAAGCACTAGAACTCTATTGCTACGATAGGTAGACATCTGCAAACGCTATTTCCCTGCAAGGAAGTGTCGCATTTACATTCATTTGAGGTGTAGACGAGGAATACATAACACTTCGCAAATCATATTATATCTTACCATGAAACATAGAAATGAGGTGCGATATCGCGTTTTATGAAGCATTAGAACTCTATTGCTACGATACGTAGACATCTGCAAAGGCTATTTCCTTGCAAGGAAGTGTCGCATTTACATTCACTTGAAGTGTAGGCGAGGAATACATAACACTTCGCAAATCATATTATACCTTACCATGAAACATAGAAGTGAGATGCGAAATCGCGTTTTAAGAATTATAAGAGCTCTATTGCTACGATACGTAGACATCTGCAATCGCTGTTTCCTTGCAAGGAAGTGTCGCATTTACATTCATTTGAATCGTAGACGAGGAATGCATAACACTTCGCAATGAATATTATATCTTATCATGAAACATAGATATGAGATGCAATATCTCGTTTTAAGAAGCATTTGAACTCTATTGCTTCGAAACGTAAACATCTGCAGACGCTATTTCCTAGCAAGGAAGTGTCGCATTTACATTCATTTGAAGTGTAGACGAGGAATACATAACACTACGCAAATCATATTATATCTTACCATGAAACATAGAAATGAGATGCGATATCGTGTTTTAAGAAGCATTAGAAATCTATTGCTACGACACGTACACATCTGCAAACGCTATTTCCTTGCAAGGAAGTGTCGCATTTACTTTCATTTGAATCGTAGACGAGGAATGCATAACACTTCGCAATGTATATTATATCTTATCATGAAACATAGATATGAGATGCAATATCTCGTTCTAAGAAGCATTTGAACTCTATTGCTTCGATACGTAGACATCTGCAAACGCTATTTCCCTGCAAGGAAGTGTCGCATTTACATTCATTTGAAGTGTAGACGAGGAATACATGACACTTCGCAAATCATATTATATCTTACCATGAAACATAGAAATGAGATGCGATATCGCGTTCTAAGAAGCACCAGAAATCCATTGCTACGATACGTAGACATCTGCAGGCGCTATTTCCTTGCAAGGAAGTGTCGCATTTACATTCATTTGAATCGTAGACGAGGAATGCATAACACTTCGCAATGTATATTATATCTTATCATGAAACATAGATATGAGATGCAATATCTCGTTTTAAGAAGCATTTGAACTCTATTGCTTCGAAACGTAGACATCTGCAAACGCTATTTCCTTGCAAGGAAGTGCCGCATTTACTTTCATTTGAATCGTAGACGAGGAATGCATAACACTTCGCAATGTATATTATATCTTATCATGAAACATAGATATGAGATGCAATATCTCGTTTTAAGAAGCATTTGAACTCTATTGCTTCGATACGTAGACATCTGCAAACGCCATTTCCCTGCAAGGAAGAGTCGCATTTACATTCATTTGAGGTGTAGACGAGGAATACATAACACTTCGCAAATCATATTATATCTTACCATGAAACATAGAAATGAGATGCGATATCGCGTTTTATGAAGCATTAGAACTCTATTGCTACGATACGTAGACATCTGCAAAGGCTATTTCCTTGCAAGGAAGTGTCGCATTTACATTCACTTGAAGTGTAGGCGAGGAATACATAACACTTCGCAAATCATATTATACCTTACCATGAAACATAGAAATGAGATGCGAAATCGCGTTTTAAGAATTATAAGAACTCTATTGCTACGATACCTACACATCTGCAGACGCTATTTCCCAGCATGGAAGTGTCGCATTTACATTCACTTGAAGTGTAGGCGAGGAATACATAACACTTCGCAAATCATATTATACCTTACCATGAAACATAGAAATGAGATGCGAAATCGCGTTTTAAGAATTATAAGAGCTCTATTGCTACGATACGTAGACATCTGCAAACGCTGTTTCCTTGCAAGGAAGTGTCGCATTTACTTTTATTTGAATCGTAGACTAGGAATGCATAACACTTCGCAATGAATATTATATCTTACCATGAAACATAGAAATGAGATGCGATATCGCGTTTTATGAAGCATTAGAACACTATTGCTTCGATACGTAGACATCTGCAAAAGCTATTTCCTTGCAAGGATGTGTCGCATTTACATTCATTTGAAGTGTAGACGAGGAATGCATAACACATAGCAATGTATATTATATCTTATCATGAAACATAGATATGAGATGCAATATCTCGTTTTAAGAAGCATTTGAACTCTATTGCTTCGAAACGTAGACATCTGCAAACGCTATTTCCTTGCAAGGAAGTGCCGCATTTACTTTCATTTGAATCGTAGACGAGGAATGCATAACACTTCGCAATGTATATTATATCTTATCATGAAACATAGATATGAGATGCAATATCTCGTTTTAAGAAGCATTTGAACTCTATTGCTTCGACACGTAGACATCTGCAAACGCCATTTCCCTGCAAGGAAGAGTCGCATTTACATTCATTTGAGGTGTAGACGAGGAATACATAACACTTCGCAAATCATATTATATCTTACCATGAAACATAGAAATGAGGTGCGATATCGCGTTTTATGAAGCATTAGAACTCTATTGCTACGATACGTAGACATCTGCAAAGGCTATTTCCTTGCAAGGAAGTGTCGCATTTACATTCACTTGAAGTGTAGGCGAGGAATACATAACACTTCGCAAATCATATTATACCTTACCATGAAACATAGAAGTGAGATGCGAAATCGCGTTTTAAGAAGCATTAGAAATCTATTGCTACGATGCGTAAACATCTGCAAACGCTATTTCCTTGCAAGGAAGTGTCGCATTTACTTTCATTTGAATCGTAGACGAGGAATGCATAACACTTCGCAATGAATATTATATCTTACCACGATACATAGAAATGACATGCGATATCGCGTTTTATGAAGCATTAGAACACTATTGCTACGATAGGTAGACATCTGCAAATGCTATTTCCTTGCAAGGAGGTCTCGCATTTACTTTCATTTGAAATGTAGACGAGGAATACATAACACTTCGCAAATCATATTACATCTTACCATGAAACATAGAAATGAGATGCGATATCGCGTTTTAAGAAGCATTAAAACTCTATTGCTTCGATACGTAGACATCTGCAAACGCTATTTGCTTGCAAGGAAGTGTCGCATTTACATTCATTTGATGTGTAGACGGGGAATACATAACACTTCGCAAATCATATTATATCTTACCATGAAACATAGAAATGAGATGCGATATCGCGTTTTAAGAAGCATTAGAAATCTATTGCTACGATACGTAAACATCTGCAAACGCTATTTCCTTGCAAGGAAGTGTCGCATTTACTTTCATTTGAATCGTAGACGAGGAATGCATAACACTTCGCAATGTATATTATATCTTATCATGAAACATAGATATGAGATGCAATATCTCGTTTTAAGAGGCATTTGAACTCTATTGCTTCGACACGTAGACATCTGCAAACGCTATTTCCTTGCAAGGAAGTGTCGCATTTACTTTCATTTGAATCGTAGACGAGGAATGCATAACACTTCGCAATGAATATTATATCTTACCATGATACATAGAAATGACATGCGATATCGCGTTTTATGAAGCATTAGAACACTATTGCTACGATAGGTAGACATCTGCAAATGCTATTTCCTTGCAAGGAGGTATCGCATTTACTTTCATTTGAATCGTAGACGAGGAATGCATAACACTTCGCAATGTATATTATATCTTATCATGAAACATAGATATGAGATGCGATATCGCGTTTTAAGAATCATAAGAACTCTATTGCTACGATACGTAGACATCTGCAAACGCTATTTCCTTGCAAGGAAGTGTCGCATTTACTTTCATTTGAATCGTAGACGAGGAATGCATAACACTTCGCAATGTATATTATATCTTATCATGAAACATAGATATGAGATGCAATATCTCGTTTTAAGAAGCATTTAAACTCTATTGCTTCGATACGTAGATATCGGCAAACGCTATATCCCTGCAAGGAAGTATCGCATTTACTTTCATTTGAATCGTAGACGAGGAATGCATAACATGCGCAATGAATATTATATCTTACCATGAAACATAGAAATGAGATGCGATATCGCGTTTTAAGAAGCATTAGAACTCTATTGCTAAGATATGTAGACATCTGCAAAGGCTATTTCCATGCAAGGAAGTCTCGCATTTACATTCACTTGAAGTGTAGGCGAGGAATACATAACACTTCGCAAATCATATTATACCTTACCATGAAACATAGAAATGAGATGCGAAATCGCGTTTTAAGAAATATAAGAGCTCTATTGCTACGATACGTAGACATCTGCAAACGCTGTTTCCTTGCAAGGAAGTGTCGCATTTACTTTTATTTGAATCGTAGACTAGGAATGCATAACACTTCGCAATGAATATTATATCTTACCATGAAACATAGAAATGAGATGCGATATCGCGTTTTATGAAGCATTAGAACACTATTGCTACGATAGGTAGACATCTGCAAATGCTATTTCCTTGCAAGGAAGTATCGCATTTACTTTCATTTGGATCGTAGACGAGGAATGCATACCACTTCGCAATGAATATTATATCTTACCATGAAACATAGAAATGAGATGCGATATCGCGTTTTAAGAAGCATTAGAACACCATTGCTACGATAGGTAGACATCTGCAAACGCTATTTCCTTGCAAGGAAGTGTCGTATTTACATTGATTTGAAGTGTAGACGAGGAATTCATAACACTTCGCAAATCATATTATATCTTACCATGAAACATAGAAATGAGATGCGATATCGCGTTTTAAGAAGCATCAGAAATCCATTGCTATGATACGTAGACATCTGCAAACGCTATTTCCTTGCAAGCAAGTGTCGCATTTACATTCATTTGAATCGTAGACGAGGAATGCATAACACTTCGCAATGAATATTATATCTTATCATGAAACATAGATATGAGATGCAATATCTCGTTTTAAGAAGCATTTGAACTCTATTGCTTCGATACGTAGACAATTGCAAACGCTATTTCTTTGCAAGGAAGCATCGCATTTACATTCATTTGAAGTGTAGACGAGGAATACATAACACTTCGCAAATCATATTACATCTTACCATGAAACATAGAAATGAGATGCGATATCGCGTTTTAAGAAGCATTAGAAATCTATTGCTACGATACGTAGACAACTTTAAACGCTATTTCCTAGCGAGGAAGTGTCGCATTCACATTCATTTGAAGTGTAGACGAGGAATACATAACACTTCTCAAATCAAATTATATCTTACCATGAAACATAGAAATGAGAAGCGATATCGCGTTTTAAGAATCATAAGAACTCTATTGCTACGATACGTAGACATCTGCAAACGCTATTTCCTTGCAAGGAAGTGTCGCATTTACTTTCATTTGAATCGTAGACGAGGAATGCATAACACTTCGCAATGAATATTATATCTTACCATGATACATAGAAATGACATGCGATATCGCGTTTTATGAAGCATTAGAACACTATTGCTACGATAGGTAGACATCTGCAAACGCTATTTCCTTGCAAGGAAGTGTCGCATTTACATTCATTTGAAGTGTAGACGGGGAATACGCGATACTTCGCAAATCATATTATATCTTACCATGAAACATAGAAATGAGATGCGATATCGCGATTTAAGAAGCTTTAGAACACTATTGCTTCGATACGTAGACATATGCAAACGCGATTTCCTTGCAAGGAAGTGTCGCATTTACATTCATTTGAATCGTAGACGAGGAATGCATAACACTTCGCAATGAATATTATATCTTATCATGAAACATAGATATGAGATGCAATATCTCGTTTTAAGAAGCATTTGAACTCTATTGCTTCGATACGTAAACATCTGCAGACGCTACTTCCTAGCAAGGAAGTGTCGCATTTACATTCATTTGAATCGTAGACGAGGAATGCATAACACTTCGCAATGAATATTATATCTTATCATGAAACATAGATATGAGATGCAATATCTCGTTTTAAGAAGCATTTCAACTTTATTGCTTCGATACGTAGACATCTGCAAACGCTATTTCCTTGCGAGGAAGTGTCGCATTCACATTCATTTGAGGTGTAGACGAGGAATACATAACACTTCGCAAATCATATTATACCTTACCATGAAACATAGAAGTGAGATGCGAAATCGCGTTTTAAGAATTATAAGAGCTCTATTGCTACGATACGTAGACATCTGCAATCGCTGTTTCCTTGCAAGGAAGTGTCGCATTTACTTTCATTTGAATCGTAGACGAGGAATGCATAACACTTCGCAATGAATATTATATCTTACCACGATACATAGAAATGACATGCGATATCGCGTTTTATGAAGCATTAGAACACTATTGCTACGATAGGTAGACATCTGCAAATGCTATTTCCTTGCAAGGAGGTCTCGCATTTACTTTCATTTGAATCGTAGACGAGGAATGCATAACACTTCGCAATGAATATTATATCTTACCACGATACATAGAAATGACATGCGATATCGCGTTTTATGAAGCATTAGAACACTATTGCTACGATAGGTAGACATCTGCAAATGCTATTTCCTTGCAAGGAGGTCTCGCATTTACTTTCATTTGAATCGTAGACGAGGAATGCATAACACTTCGCAATGAATATTATATCTTACCATGAAACATAGAAATGAGATGCGATATCGCGTTTTAAGAAGCATTAGAAGTCTATTGCTACGATAGGTAGACATCTGCAAACGCTATTTCCTTGCAAGGAAGTGTCGTATTTACATTGATTTGAAGTGTAGACGAGGAATACATGACACTTCGCAAATCATGTTATATCTTACCATGAAACATAGAAATGAGATGCGATATCGCGTTTTAAGAATCATATGAACTCTATTGCTACGATACGTAGACATCTGCAAACGCTATTTCCTTGCAAGGAAGTGTCGCATTTACTTTCATTTGAATCGTAGACGAGGAATGCATAACACGTCGCAATAAATATTATATCTTATCATGAAACATAGGTGTGAGATGCAATATCTCGTTTTAAGAAGCATTAGAACTCTATTACTACGATACCTAGATATCTGCAGACGCTATTTCCTAGCGAGGAAGTGTCGCATTCGCATTCATTTGAAGTATAGACGAGGAATACATAACACTTCGCAAATCATATTATACCTTACCATGAGACATAGAAATGAGATGCGATATCGCGTTCTAAGAATCATAAGAACTCTATTGCTACGATACGTAGACATCTGCAAACGCTATTTCCTTTCAAGGAAGTGTCGCATTTACATTCATTTGAATCGTAGGCGAGGAATGCATAGCACTTCGCAATGAATATTATATCTTATCATGAAACATAGATATGAGATGCAATATCTCGTTTTAAGAAGCATTTGAACTCTATTGCTTCGATACGTAGACAATTGCAAACGCTATTTCTTTGCAAGGAAGCATCGCATTTACATTCATTTGAAGTGTAGACGAGGAATACATAACACTTCGCAAATCATATTACATCTTACCATGAAACATAGAAATGAGATGCGATATCGCGTTTTAAGAAGCATTAGAACTCTATTGCTACGATACCTAGACATCTGCAGACGCTATTTCCCAGCATGGAAGTGTCGCATTTACATTCATTTGAAGTGTAGACGAGGAAGACATGACACATCGCAAATCATATTATATCTTACCATGAAACATAGAAATGAGATGCGATATCGCGTTTTAAGAAGCATTAGAAATCTATTGCTACGACACGTAGACAACTGCAAACGCTATTTCCTAGCGAGGAAGTGTCGCATTCACATTCATTTGAAGTGTAGACGAGGAATACATAACACTTCTCAAATCAAATTATATCTTACCATGAAACATAGAAATGAGATGCGATATCGCGTTTTAAGTATCATAAGAACTCTATTGCTACGATACGTAGACATCTGCAAACGCTATTTCCTTGCAAGGAAGTGTCGCATTTACTTTCATTTGAATCGTAGACGAGGAATGCATAACACTTCGCAATGTATATTATATATTATCATGAAACATAGATATGAGATGCAATATCTCGTTTTAAGAAGGATTTGAACTCTATTGCTTCGATACGTAGATATCGGCAAACGCTATTTCCCTGCAAGGAAGTATCGCATTTACTTTCATTTGAATCGTAGGCGAGGAATGCATAACACTTCGCAATGAATATTATATCTTACCATGAAACATAGAAATGAGATGCGATATCGCGTTTTAAGAAGCATTAGAACTCTATTGCTAAGATACGTAGACATCTGCAAAGGCTATTTCCATGCAAGGAAGTCTCGCATTTACATTCACTTGAAGTGTAGGCGAGGAATACATAACACTTCGCAAATCATATTATACCTTACCATGAAACATAGAAATGAGATGCGAAATCGCGTTTTAAGAAATATAAGAGCTCTATTGCTACGATACGTAGACATCTGCAAACGCTGTTTCCTTGCAAGGAAGTGTCGCATTTACTTTTATTTGAATCGTAGACTAGGAATGCATAACACTTCGCAATGAATATTATATCTTACCATGAAACATAGAAATGAGATGCGATATCGCGTTTTAAGAAGCATTAGAACACTATTGCTACGATAGGTAGACATCTGCAAATGCTATTTCCTTGCAAGGAAGTATCGCATTTACCTTCATTTGAATCGTAGACGAGGAATGCATACCACTTCGCAATGAATATTATATCTTACCATGAAACATAGAAATGAGATGCGATATCGCGTTTTAAGAAGCATTAGAACACCATTGCTACGATAGGTAGACATCTGCAAACGCTATTTCCTTGCAAGGAAGTGTCGTATTTACATTGATTTGAAGTGTAGACGAGGAATTCATAACACTTCGCAAATCATATTATATCTTACCATGAATCATAGAAATGAGATGAGATATCGGGTTACAAGAATCATAAGAACTCTATTGTTACGATACGTAGACATCTGCAAACGCTATTTCCTTGCAAGGAAGTGTCGCATTTACTTTCATTTGAATCGTAGACGAGGAATGCATAACACTTCGCAATGTATATTATATCTTATCATGAAACATAGATATGAGATGCAATATCTCGTTTTAAGAAGCATTTGAACTCTATTGCTTCGGTACGTAGACATCTGCAAACGCTATTTCCTTGCAAGAAAGTGTCGCATTTACTTTCATTTGAATCGTAGACGAGGAATGCATAACACTTCGCAAATCATATTATATCTTACCATGAAACATAGAAATGAGATGCGATATCGCGTTTTATGAAGCATTAGAACTCTATTGCTACGATACGCAGACATCTGCAAAGGCTATTTCCTTGCAAGGAAGTGTCGCATTTACATTCACTTCAGGTGTAGGCGAGGAATACATAACACTTCGCAAATCATATTATACCTTACCATGAAACATAGAAATGAGATGCGAAATCGCGTTTTAAGAATTATAAGAGCTCTATTGCTACGATACGTAGACATCTGCAATCGCTGTTTCCTTGCAAGGAAGTGTCGCATTTACTTTCATTTGAATCGTAGGCGAGGAATGCATAGCACTTCGCAATGAATATTATATCTTATCATGAAACATAGATATGAGATGCAATATCTCGTTTTAAGAAGCATTTGAACTCCATTGCTTCGATACGTAGACAATTGCAAACGCTATTTCTTTGCAAGGAAGCATCGCATTTTCATTAATTTGAAGTGTAGACGAGGAATACATAACACTTCGCAAATCATATTACATCTTACCATGAAACATAGAAATGAGATGCGATATCGCGTTTTAAGAAGCATTAGAAATCTATTGCTACGATACGTAGACAACTTTAAACGCTATTTCCTAGCGAGGAAGTGTCGCATTCACATTCATTTGAAGTGTAGACGAGGAATACATAACACTTCTCAAATCAAATTATATCTTACCATGAAACATAGAAATGAGATGCGATATCGCGTTTTAAGAATCATAAGAACTCTATTGCTACGATACGTAGACATCTGCAAACGCTATTTCCTTGCAAGGAAGTGTCGCATTTACTTTCATTTGAATCGTAGACGAGGAATGCATAACACTTCGCAATGAATATTATATCTTACCATGATACATAGAAATGACATGCGATATCGCGTTTTATGAAGCATTAGAACACTATTGCTACGATAGGTAGACATCTGCAAACGCTATTTCCTTGCAAGGAAGTGTCGCATTTACATTCATTTGAAGTGTAGACGGGGAATACGTGATACTTCGCAAATCATATTATATCTTACCATGAAACGTAGAAATGAGATGCGATATCGCGATTTAAGGAGCTTTAGAACACTATTGCTTCGATACGTAGACATATGCAAACGCGATTTCCTTGCAAGGAAGTGACGCATTTACATTCATTTGAATCGTAGACGAGGAATGCATAACACTTCGCAATGAATATTATATCTTATCATGAAACATAGATATGAGATGCAATATCTCGTTTTAAGAAGCATTTGAACTCTATTGCTTCGATACGTAAACATCTGCAGACGCTATTTCCTAGCAAGGAAGTGTCGCATTTACTTTCATTTGAATCGTAGACGAGGAATGCATAACACTTCGCAATGTATATTATATCTTATCATGAAACATAGATATGAGATGCAATATCTCTTTTTAAGAAGCATTTGAACTTTATTGCTCCGATACATAGACATCTGCAAACGCTATTTCCTTGCAAGGAAGTGTCGCATTTACTTTCATTTGAATCGTAGACAAGGAATGCATAACACTTCGCAATGTATATTATATCTTATCATGAAACATAGATATGAGATGCAATATCTCGTTTTAAGAAGCATTTGAACTCTATTGCTTCGATACGTAGACATCTGCAAACGCTATTTCCCTGCAAGGAAGTGTCGCATTTACATTCATTTGAGGTGTAGACGAGGAATACATAACACTTCGCAAATCATATTACATCTTACCATGAAACATAGAAATGAGATGCGATATCGCGTTTTAAGAAGCATTAGAACTCTATTGCTACGATACCTAGACATCTGCAGACGCTATTTCCCAGCATGGAAGTGTCGCATTTACATTCATTTGAAGTGTAGACGAGGAAGACATGACACATCGCAAATCATATTATATCTTACCATGAAACATAGAAATGAGATGCGATATCGCGTTTTAAGAAGCATTAGAAATCTATTGCTACGACACGTAGACAACTGCAAACGCTATTTCCTAGCGAGGAAGTGTCGCATTCACATTCATTTGAAGTGTAGACGAGGAATACATAACACTTCTCAAATCAAATTATATCTTACCATGAAACATAGAAATGAGATGCGATATCGCGTTTTAAGAATCATAAGAACTCTATTGCTACGATACGTAGACATCTGCAAACGCTATTTCCTTGCAAGGAAGTGTCGCATTTACTTTCATTTGAATCGTAGACGAGGAATGCATAACACTTCGCAATGTATATTATATATTATCATGAAACATAGATATGAGATGCAATATCTCGTTTTAAGAAGCATTTGAACTCTATTGCTTCGATACGTAGATATCGGCAAACGCTATTTCCCTGCAAGGAAGTATCGCATTTACTTTCATTTGAATCGTAGGCGAGGAATGCATAACACTTCGCAATGAATATTATATCTTACCATGAAACATAGAAATGAGATGCGATATCGCGTTTTAAGAAGCATTAGAACTCTATTGCTAAGATACGTAGACATCTGCAAAGGCTATTTCCATGCAAGGAAGTCTCGCATTTACATTCACTTGAAGTGTAGGCGAGGAATACATAACACTTCGCAAATCATATTATACCTTACCATGAAACATAGAAATGAGATGCGAAATCGCGTTTTAAGAAATATAAGAGCTCTATTGCTACGATACGTAGACATCTGCAAACGCTGTTTCCTTGCAAGGAAGTGTCGCATTTACTTTTATTTGAATCGTAGACTAGGAATGCATAACACTTCGCAATGAATATTATATCTTACCATGAAACATAGAAATGAGATGCGATATCGCGTTTTAAGAAGCATTAGAACACTATTGCTACGATAGGTAGACATCTGCAAATGCTATTTCCTTGCAAGCAAGTATCGCATTTACCTTCATTTGAATCGTAGACGAGGAATGCATACCACTTCGCAATGAATATTATATCTTACCATGAAACATAGAAATGAGATGCGATATCGCGTTTTAAGAAGCATTAGAACACCATTGCTACGATAGGTAGACATCTGCAAACGCTATTTCCTTGCAAGGAAGTGTCGTATTTACATTGATTTGAAGTGTAGACGAGGAATTCATAACACTTCGCAAATCATATTATATCTTACCATGAATCATAGAAATGAGATGAGATATCGGGTTACAAGAATCATAAGAACTCTATTGTTACGATACGTAGACATCTGCAAACGCTATTTCCTTGCAAGGAAGTGTCGCATTTACTTTCATTTGAATCGTAGACGAGGAATGCATAACACTTCGCAATGTATATTATATCTTATCATGAAACATAGATATGAGATGCAATATCTCGTTTTAAGAAGCATTTGAACTCTATTGCTTCGGTACGTAGACATCTGCAAACGCTATTTCCTTGCAAGAAAGTGTCGCATTTACTTTCATTTGAATCGTAGACGAGGAATGCATAACACTTCGCAAATCATATTATATCTTACCATGAAACATAGAAATGAGATGCGATATCGCGTTTTATGAAGCATTAGAACTCTATTGCTACGATACGCAGACATCTGCAAAGGCTATTTCCTTGCAAGGAAGTGTCGCATTTACATTCACTTCAGGTGTAGGCGAGGAATACATAACACTTCGCAAATCATATTATACCTTACCATGAAACATAGAAATGAGATGCGAAATCGCGTTTTAAGAATTATAAGAGCTCTATTGCTACGATACGTAGACATCTGCAATCGCTGTTTCCTTGCAAGGAAGTGTCGCATTTACTTTCATTTGAATCGTAGGCGAGGAATGCATAGCACTTCGCAATGAATATTATATCTTATCATGAAACATAGATATGAGATGCAATATCTCGTTTTAAGAAGCATTTGAACTCTATTGCTTCGATACGTAGACAATTGCAAACGCTATTTCTTTGCAAGGAAGCATCGCATTTTCATTAATTTGAAGTGTAGACGAGGAATACATAACACTTCGCAAATCATATTACATCTTACCATGAAACATAGAAATGAGATGCGATATCGCGTTTTAAGAAGCATTAGAAATCTATTGCTACGATACGTAGACAACTTTAAACGCTATTTCCTAGCGAGGAAGTGTCGCATTCACATTCATTTGAAGTGTAGACGAGGAATACATAACACTTCTCAAATCAAATTATATCTTACCATGAAACATAGAAATGAGATGCGATATCGCGTTTTAAGAATCATAAGAACTCTATTGCTACGATACGTAGACATCTGCAAACGCTATTTCCTTGCAAGGAAGTGTCGCATTTACTTTCATTTGAATCGTAGACGAGGAATGCATAACACTTCGCAATGAATATTATATCTTACCATGATACATAGAAATGACATGCGATATCGCGTTTTATGAAGCATTAGAACACTATTGCTACGATAGGTAGACATCTGCAAACGCTATTTCCTTGCAAGGAAGTGTCGCATTTACATTCATTTGAAGTGTAGACGGGGAATACGTGATACTTCGCAAATCATATTATATCTTACCATGAAACGTAGAAATGAGATGCGATATCGCGATTTAAGGAGCTTTAGAACACTATTGCTTCGATACGTAGACATATGCAAACGCGATTTCCTTGCAAGGAAGTGACGCATTTACATTCATTTGAATCGTAGACGAGGAATGCATAACACTTCGCAATGAATATTATATCTTATCATGAAACATAGATATGAGATGCAATATCTCGTTTTAAGAAGCATTTGAACTCTATTGCTTCGATACGTAAACATCTGCAGACGCTATTTCCTAGCAAGGAAGTGTCGCATTTACTTTCATTTGAATCGTAGACGAGGAATGCATAACACTTCGCAATGTATATTATATCTTATCATGAAACATAGATATGAGATGCAATATCTCTTTTTAAGAAGCATTTGAACTTTATTGCTCCGATACATAGACATCTGCAAACGCTATTTCCTTGCAAGGAAGTGTCGCATTTACTTTCATTTGAATCGTAGACAAGGAATGCATAACACTTCGCAATGTATATTATATCTTATCATGAAACATAGATATGAGATGCAATATCTCGTTTTAAGAAGCATTTGAACTCTATTGCTTCGATACGTAGACATCTGCAAACGCTATTTCCCTGCAAGGAAGTGTCGCATTTACATTCATTTGAGGTGTAGACGAGGAATACATAACACTTCGCAAATCATATTATATCTTACCATGAAACATAGAAATGAGATGCGATATCGCGTTTTATGAAGCATTAGAACTCTATTGCTGCGATACGTAGACATCTGCAAATGCTATTTCCTTGCAAGGAGGTATCGCATTTACTTTCATTTGAATCGTAGACGAGGAATGCATAACACTTCGCAATGAATATTATATCTTACCATGATACATAGAAATGACATGCGATATCGCGTTTTATGAAGCATTGGAACACTATTGCTACGATAGGTAGACATCTGCAAATGCTATTTCCTTGCAAGGAGGTATCGCATTTACTTTCATTTGAATCGTAGACGAGGTATGCATAACACTTCGGAATGAATATTATATCTTACCATGAAACATAGAAATGAGATGCGATGTCGCGTTTTAAGAAGCGTTAGAACTCTATTGCAACGATAGGTAGACATCTGCAAACGCTATTTCCTTGCAAGGAAGTGTCGTATTTACATTGATTTGAAGTGTAGACGAGGAATACATAACACTTCGCAAATCATATTATATCTTACCATGAATCATAGAAATGAGATGCGATATCGCGTTTTAAGAAGCATTAGAACTCTATTGCTACGATACGTAGACATCTGCAAACGCTATTTCCTAGCGAGCGAGTGTCGCATTTACATTCATTTGAAGTGTAGACGAGGAATACATAACACTTCGCAAATCATATTATATCTTACCATGAAACATAGAAATGAGATGCGATATCGCGTTTTAAGAAGCATTAGAACTCTATTGCTACGATACGTAGACATCTGCAAACGCTATTTCCTTGCAAGGAAGTGTCGCATCTACATTCATTTGAAGTGTAGACGGGGAATACGTGATACTTCGCAAATCATATTATATCTTACCATGAAACATAGAAATGAGATGCGATATCGCGATTTAAGAAGCTTTAGAACACTATTGCTTCGATACGTAGACATATGCAAACGCGATTTCCTTGCAAGGAAGTGTCGCATTTACATTCATTTGAATCGTAGACGAGGAATGCATAACACTTCGCAATGAATATTATATCTTATCATGAAACATAGATATGAGATGCAATATCTCGTTTTAAGAAGCATTTGAACTCTATTGCTTCGATACGTAAACATCTGCAGACGCTATTTCCTAGCAAGGAAGTGTCGCATTTACATTCATTTGAATCGTAGACGAGGAATGCATAACACTTCGCAATGAATATTATATCTTATCATGAAACATAGATATGAGATGCAATATCTCGTTTTAAGAAGCATTTGAACTCTATTGCTTCGATACGTAGGCATCTGCAATCGCTATTTCCTTGCAAGGAAGTGTCGCATTCACATTCATTTGAAGTGTAGACGAGGAATACATGACACTTCGCAAATCATATTATATCTTACAATGAAACATAGAAATGAGATGCGATATCGCGTTTTAAGAAGCATCAGAAATCCATTGCTACGATACGTAGGCATCTGCAAACGCTATTTCCTTGCAAGGAAGTGTCGCATTTACATTCATTTGAAGTGTAGACAAGGAATACATAACACTTCGCAAATCATATTATATCTTACCATAAAACATAGAAATGAGATACGATATCGCGTTTTAAGAAGCATCAGAAATCCATTCCTTGCAAGGAAGTGTCGCATTTACATTCGTTAGAATCGTAGACGAGGAATGCATAACAATTCGCAATGAATAGTATATCCTATCATGAAACATAGATATGAGATGCAATATCTCGTTTTAAGAAGCATTTGAACTCTATTGCTTCGATACGTAGACATCTGCAAACGCTATTTCCTTGCAAGGAAGTGTCGCATTTACATTCCTTTGAAGTTGAGACAAGGAATACATAACACTTCGCAAATCATATTATATCTTACCATGAAACATAGAAATGAAATGCGATATCGCGTTTTAAGAAGCATTAGAACTCTATTGCTACGATAGGTAGACATCTGCAGACGCTATTTCCTAGCAAGGAAGTGTCGCATTTACATTCATTTGAAGTGTAGACGAGGAATACATAACACTTCGCAAATCATATTATATCTTACCATGAAACATAGAAATGAGATGCGATATCGCCGTTTTAAGAAGCATTAGAAACCTATTGCTACGATACCCAGACATCTGCAGACGCTATTTCCTAACAACGAAGTGTCGCATTGTCATTCATTTGAAGCGTAGACGAGGAATGCATAACACTTCGCAATGTATATTATATCTTATCATGAAACATAGATATGAGATGCAATATCTCGTTTTAAGAAGCATTTGAACTCTATTGCTTCGATACGTAGACATCTGCAAAGGCTATTTCCATGCAAGGAAGTCTCGCATTTACATTCACTTGAAGTGTAGGCGAGGAATACATAACACTTCGCAAATCATATTATACCTTACCATGAAACATAGAAATGAGATGCGAAATCGCGTTTTAAGAAATATAAGAGCTCTATTGCTACGATACGTAGACATCTGCAAACGCTGTTTCCTTGCAAGGAAGTGTCGCATTTACTTTTATTTGAATCGTAGACTAGGAATGCATAACACTTCGCAATGAATATTATATCTTAGCATGAAACATAGAAATGAGATGCGATATCGCGTTTTATGAAGCATTAGAACACTATTGCTACGATAGGTAGACATCTGCAAAGGCTATTTCCATGCAAGGAAGTCTCGCATTTACATTCACTTGAAGTGTAGGCGAGGAATACATAACACTTCGCAAATCATATTATACCTTACCATGAAACATAGAAATGAGATGCGAAATCGCGTTTTAAGAAATATAAGAGCTCTATTGCTACGATACGTAGACATCTGCAAACGCTGTTTCCTTGCAAGGAAGTGTCGCATTTACTTTTATTTGAATCGTAGACTAGGAATGCATAACACTTCGCAATGAATATTATATCTTACCATGAAACATAGAAATGAGATGCGATATCGCGTTTTATGAAGCATTAGAACACTATTGCTACGATAGGTAGACATCTGCAAATGCTATTTCCTTGCAAGGAAGTATCGCATTTACTTTCATTTGAATCGTAGACGAGGAATGCATACCACTTCGCAATGAATATTATATCTTACCATAAAACATAGAAATGAGATGCGATATCGCGTTTTAAGAAGCATTAGAACACCATTGCTACGATAGGTAGACATCTGCAAACGCTATTTCCTTGCAAGGAAGTGTCGTATTTACATTGATTTGAAGTGTAGACGAGGAATTCATAACACTTCGCAAATCATATTATATCTTACCATGAATCATAGAAATGAGATGAGATATCGCGTTACAAGAATCATAAGAACTCTATTGTTACGATACGTAGACATCTGCAAACGCTATTTCCTTGCAAGGAAGTGTCGCATTTACTTTCATTTGAATCGTAGACGAGGAATGCATAACACTTCGCAATGAATATTATATCTTATCATGAAATATAGATATGAGATGCAGTATCTCGTTTTAGGAAGCATTTGAACTCTATTGCTTCGATACGTAGATATCTGCAATCGCTGTTTCCTTGCAAGGAAGTGTCGCATTTACTTTCATTTGAATCGTAGACGAGGAATGCATAACACTTCGCAATGAATATTATATCTTACCATGATACATAGAAATGACATGCGATATCGCGTTTTAAGAATTATAAGAACTCTATTGCTACGATACGTAGACATCTGCAAACGCTATTTCCATGCAAGGAAGTGTCGCACTTACTTTCATTTGAATCGTAGACGAGGAATGCATAACACTTCGCAATGAATATTATATCTTATCATGAAACATAGATATTAGATGCAATATCTCGTTTTAAGAAGCATTGGAACTCTATTGCTACGATACCTAGACATCTGCAGACGCTATTTCCTAGCGAGGAAGTGTCGCATTCACATTCATTTGAAGTGTAGACGAGGAATACATAACACTTCGCAAATCATATTATACCTTACCATGAAACATAGAAATGAGATGCGATATCGCTTTTTAAGAATCATAAGAACTCTATTGCTACGATACGTAGACATCTGCAAACGCTATTTCCTTGCAAGGAAGTGTCGCATTTACATTCATTTGAATCGTAGGCGAGGAATGCATAGCACTTCGCAATGAATATTATATCTTATCATGAAACATAGATATGAGATGCAGTATCTCGTTTTAAGAAGCATTTGAACTCTATTGTTTCGATACGTAGACATTTGCAAACGCTATTTCCTTGCAAGGAAGCATCGCATTTACATTCATTTGAAGTGTAGACGAGGAATACATAACACTTCGCAAATCATATTACATCTCACCATGAAACATAGAAATGAGTTGCGATATCGCGTTTTAAGAAGCATTAGATCTCTATTGCTACGATACCTAGACATCTGCAGACGCTATTTCCCAGCAAGGAAGTGTCGCATTTACATTCATTTGAAGTGTAGACGAGGAAGACATGACACTTCGCAAATCATATTATATCTTACAATGAAACATAGAAATGAGATGCGATATCGCGTTTTAAGAAGCATTAGAAATCTATTGCTACGATACGTAGACAACTGCAAACGCTATTTCCTAGCGAGGAAGTATCGCATTCACATTCATTTGAAGTGTAGACGAGGAATACATGACACTTCGCAAATCATGTTATATCTTACCATGAAACATAGAAATGAGATGCGATATCGCGTCTTAGGAAGCATTAGAAAGCTATTGCTACGATACGTAGACATCTGCAAACGCTATTTCCTAGCGAGGAAGTATCGCATTCACATTCATTTGAAGTGTAGACGAGGAATACATAACACTTCGCAAATCATGTTATATCTTACCATGAAACATAGAAATGAGATGCGATATCGCGTTTTAAGAAGCATTAGAACTCTATTGCTACGATACCTAGACATCTGCAAACGCTATATCCTAGCGAGCAAGTGTCGCATTCACAGTCATTTGAAGTGTAGACGAGGAATACATGACACTTCGCAAATCTTATTATACCTTACCACGAAACATAGAAATGAGATGCGATATCGTTTTTAAGAATCATAAGAACTCTATTGCTACGATACGTAGACATCTGCAAACGCTATTTCCTTGCAAGGAAGTGTCGCATTTACTTTCATTTGAATCGTAGACGAGGAATGCATAACACTTCGCAATGAATATTATATCTTATCAAGAAACATAGATATTAGATGCAATATCTCGTTTTAAGAAGCATTGGAACTCTATTGCTACGATACCTAGACATCTGCAGACGCTATTTCCTAGCGAGGAAGTGTCGCATTCACATTCATTTGAAGTGTAGACGAGGAATACATAACACTTCGCAAATCATATTATACCTTACCATGAAACATAGAAATGAGATGCGATATCGTTTTTAAGAATCATAAGAACTCTATTGCTACGATACGTAGACATCTGCAAACGCTATTTCCTTGCAAGGAAGTGTCGCATTTACTTTCATTTGAATCGTAGACGAGGAATGCATAACACTTCGCAATGAATATTATATCTTATCATGAAACATAGATATTAGATGCAATATCTCGTTTTAAGAAGCATTGGAACTCTATTGCTACGATACCTAGACATCTGCAGACGCTATTTCCTAGCGAGGAAGTGTCGCATTCACATTCATTTGAAGTGTAGACGAGGAATACATAACACTTCGCAAATCATATTACATCTCACCATGAAACATAGAAATGAGATGCGATATCGCGTTTTAAGAATCATAAGAACTCTATTGCTACGATACGTAGACATCTGCAAACGCTATTTCCTTGCAAGGAAGTGTCGCATTTACATTCATTTGAATCGTAGACGAGAAATGCATAACACTTCGCAATGAATATTATATCTTATCATGAAACATAGGTATGAGATGCAATATCTCGTTTTAAGAAGCATTTGAACTCTATTGCTTCGATACGTAGACATCTGCAAACGCTATTTCCTTGCAAGGAAGTGTCGCATTTACATTCATTTGAAGTGTAGACGAGGAATACATAACACTTCGCGAATCATATTATAACTTACCATGAAACATAGAAGTGAGATGCGATATCGCGTTTTAAGAAGCATTAGAATACTATTGCTACGATAGGCAGATATTTGCAAACGCTATTTCCTTGGAAGGAAGTGTCGTATTTACATTCATTTGATGTGTAGACGAGGAATACATAACACTTCGCAAATCATATTATATCTTACCATGAATCATAGAAATGAGATGCGATATCGCGTTTCAAGAATCATAAGAACTCTATTGTTACGATACGTAGACATCTGCAAACGCTATTTCCTTGCAAGGAAGTGTCGCATTTACTTTCATTTGAATCGTAGACGAGGAATGCATAACACTTCGCAATGAATATTATATCTTATCATGAAACATACATATGAGATGCAGTATCTCGTTTTAAGAAGCATTCGAACTCTATTGCTTCGATACGTAGACATCTGCAAACGCAATTTCCTTACAAGGAAGTGTCGCATTTACATTAATTTGAAGTGTAGACGAGGAATACATAACACTTCGCAAATCATATTATATCTTACCATGAAACATAGAAATGAGATGCGATATCGCGTTTTAAGAAGCATTAGAAATCTATTGCTACGATACGTAGACAACTGCAAACGCTATTTCCTTGCAAGGAAGTGTCGCATTTACATTCATTTGAATCGTAGACGAGGAATGCATAACACTTCGCAATGAATATTATATCTTATCATGAAACATAGATATGAGATGCAATATCTCGTTCTAAGAAGCATTAGAAATCCATTGCTACGATACGTAGACATCTGCAAATGCTATTTCCTTGCAAGGATGTGTCGCATTCACATTCATTTGAAGTGTAGACGAGGAATACATAACACTTCGCAAATCATATTATACCTTACCATGAAACATAGAAATGAGATGCGATATCGCTTTTTAAGAATCATAAGAACTCTATTGCTACGATACGTAGACATCTGCAAACGCTATTTCCTTGCAAGGAAGTGTCGCATTTACATTCATTTGAATCGTAGGCGAGGAATGCATAGCACTTCGCAATGAATATTATATCTTATCATGAAACATAGATATGAGATGCAGTATCTCGTTTTAAGAAGCATTTGAACTCTATTGTTTCGATACGTAGACATTTGCAAACGCTATTTCCTTGCAAGGAAGCATCGCATTTACATTCATTTGAAGTGTAGACGAGGAATACATAACACTTCGCAAATCATATTACATCTCACCATGAAACATAGAAATGAGTTGCGATATCGCGTTTTAAGAAGCATTAGATCTCTATTGCTACGATACCTAGACATCTGCAGACGCTATTTCCCAGCAAGGAAGTGTCGCATTTACATTCATTTGAAGTGTAGACGAGGAAGACATGACACTTCGCAAATCATATTATATCTTACAATGAAACATAGAAATGAGATGCGATATCGCGTTTTAAGAAGCATTAGAAATCTATTGCTACGATACGTAGACAACTGCAAACGCTATTTCCTAGCGAGGAAGTATCGCATTCACATTCATTTGAAGTGTAGACGAGGAATACATGACACTTCGCAAATCATGTTATATCTTACCATGAAACATAGAAATGAGATGCGATATCGCGTCTTAGGAAGCATTAGAAAGCTATTGCTACGATACGTAGACATCTGCAAACGCTATTTCCTAGCGAGGAAGTATCGCATTCACATTCATTTGAAGTGTAGACGAGGAATACATAACACTTCGCAAATCATGTTATATCTTACCATGAAACATAGAAATGAGATGCGATATCGCGTTTTAAGAAGCATTAGAACTCTATTGCTACGATACCTAGACATCTGCAAACGCTATATCCTAGCGAGCAAGTGTCGCATTCACAGTCATTTGAAGTGTAGACGAGGAATACATGACACTTCGTAAATCTTATTATACCTTACCACGAAACATAGAAATGAGATGCGATATCGTTTTTAAGAATCATAAGAACTCTATTGCTACGATACGTAGACATCTGCAAACGCTATTTCCTTGCAAGGAAGTGTCGCATTTACTTTCATTTGAATCGTAGACGAGGAATGCATAACACTTCGCAATGAATATTATATCTTATCATGAAACATAGATATTAGATGCAATATCTCGTTTTAAGAAGCATTGGAACTCTATTGCTACGATACCTAGACATCTGCAGACGCTATTTCCTAGCGAGGAAGTGTCGCATTCACATTCATTTGAAGTGTAGACGAGGAATACATAACACTTCGCAAATCATATTATACCTTACCATGAAACATAGAAATGAGATGCGATATCGTTTTTAAGAATCATAAGAACTCTATTGCTACGATACGTAGACATCTGCAAACGCTATTTCCTTGCAAGGAAGTGTCGCATTTACTTTCATTTGAATCGTAGACGAGGAATGCATAACACTTCGCAATGAATATTATATCTTATCATGAAACATAGATATTAGATGCAATATCTCGTTTTAAGAAGCATTGGAACTCTATTGCTACGATACCTAGACATCTGCAGACGCTATTTCCTAGCGAGGAAGTGTCGCATTCACATTCATTTGAAGTGTAGACGAGGAATACATAACACTTCGCAAATCATATTACATCTCACCATGAAACATAGAAATGAGATGCGATATCGCGTTTTAAGAATCATAAGAACTCTATTGCTACGATACGTAGACATCTGCAAACGCTATTTCCTTGCAAGGAAGTGTCGCATTTACATTCATTTGAATCGTAGACGAGAAATGCATAACACTTCGCAATGAATATTATATCTTATCATGAAACATAGGTATGAGATGCAATATCTCGTTTTAAGAAGCATTTGAACTCTATTGCTTCGATACGTAGACATCTGCAAACGCTATTTCCTTGCAAGGAAGTGTCGCATTTACATTCATTTGAAGTGTAGACGAGGAATACATAACACTTCGCGAATCATATTATAACTTACCATGAAACATAGAAGTGAGATGCGATATCGCGTTTTAAGAAGCATTAGAATACTATTGCTACGATAGGCAGATATTTGCAAACGCTATTTCCTTGGAAGGAAGTGTCGTATTTACATTCATTTGATGTGTAGACGAGGAATACATAACACTTCGCAAATCATATTATATCTTACCATGAATCATAGAAATGAGATGCGATATCGCGTTTCAAGAATCATAAGAACTCTATTGTTACGATACGTAGACATCTGCAAACGCTATTTCCTTGCAAGGAAGTGTCGCATTTACTTTCATTTGAATCGTAGACGAGGAATGCATAACACTTCGCAATGAATATTATATCTTATCATGAAACATACATATGAGATGCAGTATCTCGTTTTAAGAAGCATTCGAACTCTATTGCTTCGATACGTAGACATCTGCAAACGCAATTTCCTTACAAGGAAGTGTCGCATTTACATTAATTTGAAGTGTAGACGAGGAATACATAACACTTCGCAAATCATATTATATCTTACCATGAAACATAGAAATGAGATGCGATATCGCGTTTTAAGAAGCATTAGAAATCTATTGCTACGATACGTAGACAACTGCAAACGCTATTTCCTTGCAAGGAAGTGTCGCATTTACATTCATTTGAATCGTAGACGAGGAATGCATAACACTTCGCAATGAATATTATATCTTATCATGAAACATAGATATGAGATGCAATATCTCGTTCTAAGAAGCATTAGAAATCCATTGCTACGATACGTAGACATCTGCAAATGCTATTTCCTTGCAAGGATGTGTCGCATTCACATTCATTTGAAGTGTAGACGAGGAATACATAACACTTCGCAAATCATATTATACCTTACCATGAAACATAGAAATGAGATGCGATATCGCTTTTTAAGAATCATAAGAACTCTATTGCTACGATACGTAGACATCTGCAAACGCTATTTCCTTGCAAGGAAGTGTCGCATTTACATTCATTTGAATCGTAGGCGAGGAATGCATAGCACTTCGCAATGAATATTATATCTTATCATGAAACATAGATATGAGATGCAGTATCTCGTTTTAAGAAGCATTTGAACTCTATTGTTTCGATACGTAGACATTTGCAAACGCTATTTCCTTGCAAGGAAGCATCGCATTTACATTCATTTGAAGTGTAGACGAGGAATACATAACACTTCGCAAATCATATTACATCTCACCATGAAACATAGAAATGAGTTGCGATATCGCGTTTTAAGAAGCATTAGATCTCTATTGCTACGATACCTAGACATCTGCAGACGCTATTTCCCAGCAAGGAAGTGTCGCATTTACATTCATTTGAAGTGTAGACGAGGAAGACATGACACTTCGCAAATCATATTATATCTTACAATGAAACATAGAAATGAGATGCGATATCGCGTTTTAAGAAGCATTAGAAATCTATTGCTACGATACGTAGACAACTGCAAACGCTATTTCCTAGCGAGGAAGTATCGCATTCACATTCATTTGAAGTGTAGACGAGGAATACATGACACTTCGCAAATCATGTTATATCTTACCATGAAACATAGAAATGAGATGCGATATCGCGTCTTAGGAAGCATTAGAAAGCTATTGCTACGATACGTAGACATCTGCAAACGCTATTTCCTAGCGAGGAAGTATCGCATTCACATTCATTTGAAGTGTAGACGAGGAATACATAACACTTCGCAAATCATGTTATATCTTACCATGAAACATAGAAATGAGATGCGATATCGCGTTTTAAGAAGCATTAGAACTCTATTGCTACGATACCTAGACATCTGCAAACGCTATATCCTAGCGAGCAAGTGTCGCATTCACAGTCATTTGAAGTGTAGACGAGGAATACATGACACTTCGTAAATCTTATTATACCTTACCACGAAACATAGAAATGAGATGCGATATCGTTTTTAAGAATCATAAGAACTCTATTGCTACGATACGTAGACATCTGCAAACGCTATTTCCTTGCAAGGAAGTGTCGCATTTACTTTCATTTGAATCGTAGACGAGGAATGCATAACACTTCGCAATGAATATTATATCTTATCATGAAACATAGATATTAGATGCAATATCTCGTTTTAAGAAGCATTGGAACTCTATTGCTACGATACCTAGACATCTGCAGACGCTATTTCCTAGCGAGGAAGTGTCGCATTCACATTCATTTGAAGTGTAGACGAGGAATACATAACACTTCGCAAATCATATTATACCTTACCATGAAACATAGAAATGAGATGCGATATCGTTTTTAAGAATCATAAGAACTCTATTGCTACGATACGTAGACATCTGCAAACGCTATTTCCTTGCAAGGAAGTGTCGCATTTACTTTCATTTGAATCGTAGACGAGGAATGCATAACACTTCGCAATGAATATTATATCTTATCATGAAACATAGATATTAGATGCAATATCTCGTTTTAAGAAGCATTGGAACTCTATTGCTACGATACCTAGACATCTGCAGACGCTATTTCCTAGCGAGGAAGTGTCGCATTCACATTCATTTGAAGTGTAGACGAGGAATACATAACACTTCGCAAATCATATTACATCTCACCATGAAACATAGAAATGAGATGCGATATCGCGTTTTAAGAATCATAAGAACTCTATTGCTACGATACGTAGACATCTGCAAACGCTATTTCCTTGCAAGGAAGTGTCGCATTTACATTCATTTGAATCGTAGACGAGAAATGCATAACACTTCGCAATGAATATTATATCTTATCATGAAACATAGGTATGAGATGCAATATCTCGTTTTAAGAAGCATTTGAACTCTATTGCTTCGATACGTAGACATCTGCAAACGCTATTTCCTTGCAAGGAAGTGTCGCATTTACATTCATTTGAAGTGTAGACGAGGAATACATAACACTTCGCGAATCATATTATAACTTACCATGAAACATAGAAGTGAGATGCGATATCGCGTTTTAAGAAGCATTAGAATACTATTGCTACGATAGGCAGATATTTGCAAACGCTATTTCCTTGGAAGGAAGTGTCGTATTTACATTCATTTGATGTGTAGACGAGGAATACATAACACTTCGCAAATCATATTATATCTTACCATGAATCATAGAAATGAGATGCGATATCGCGTTTCAAGAATCATAAGAACTCTATTGTTACGATACGTAGACATCTGCAAACGCTATTTCCTTGCAAGGAAGTGTCGCATTTACTTTCATTTGAATCGTAGACGAGGAATGCATAACACTTCGCAATGAATATTATATCTTATCATGAAACATACATATGAGATGCAGTATCTCGTTTTAAGAAGCATTCGAACTCTATTGCTTCGATACGTAGACATCTGCAAACGCAATTTCCTTACAAGGAAGTGTCGCATTTACATTAATTTGAAGTGTAGACGAGGAATACATAACACTTCGCAAATCATATTATATCTTACCATGAAACATAGAAATGAGATGCGATATCGCGTTTTAAGAAGCATTAGAAATCTATTGCTACGATACGTAGACAACTGCAAACGCTATTTCCTTGCAAGGAAGTGTCGCATTTACATTCATTTGAATCGTAGACGAGGAATGCATAACACTTCGCAATGAATATTATATCTTATCATGAAACATAGATATGAGATGCAATATCTCGTTCTAAGAAGCATTAGAAATCCATTGCTACGATACGTAGACATCTGCAAATGCTATTTCCTTGCAAGGATGTGTCGCATTTACATTCATTTGATGTGTAGACGAGGAATACATAACACTTCGCAAATCATATTATATCTTACCATGAAACATAGAAATGAGATGCAATATCGCGTTTTAAGAATTATAAGAACTCTATTGCTACGATACGTAGACATCTGCAAACGCTATTTCCTTGCAAGGAAGTGTCGCACTTACTTTCATTTGAATCCTAGACGAGGAATGCATAACACTTCGCAAATCATATTACATCTTATCATGAAACATAGATATTAGATGCAATATCTCGTTTTAAGAAGCATTGGAACTCTATTGCTACGATACCTAGACATCTGCAGACGCTATTTCCTAGCGAGGAAGTGTCGCATTCACATTCATTTGAAGTGTAGACGAGGAATACATAACACTTCGCAAATCATATTATACCTTACCATGAAACATAGAAATGAGATGCGATATCGCTTTTTAAGAATCATAAGAACTCTATTGCTACGATACGTAGACATCTGCAAACGCTATTTCCTTGCAAGGAAGTGTCGCACTTACTTTCATTTGAATCCTAGACGAGGAATGCATAACACTTCGCAATGAATATTATATCTTATCATGAAACATAGATATTAGATGCAATATCTCGTTTTAAGAAGCATTGGAACTCTATTGCTACGATACCTAGACATCTGCAGACGCTATTTCCTAGCGAGGAAGTGTCGCATTCACATTCATTTGAAGTGTAGACGAGGAATACATAACACTTCGCAAATCATATTATACCTTACCATGAAACATAGACATGAGATGCGATATCGCTTTTTAAGAATCATAAGAACTCTATTGCTACGATACGTAGACATCTGCAAACGCTATTTCCTTGCAAGGAAGTGTCGCATTTACATTCATTTGAATCGTAGGCGAGGAATGCATAGCACTTCGCAAATCATATTACATCTCACCATGAAACATAGAAATGAGATGCGATATCGCGTTTTAAGAAGCATTAGAACTCTATTGCTACGATACCTAGACATCTGCAGACGCTATTTCCCAGCAAGGAAGTGTCGCATTTACATTCATTTGAAGTGTAGACGAGGAAGACATGACACTTCGCAAATCATATTATATCTTACAATGAAACATAGAAATGAGATGCGATATCGCGTTTTAAGAAGCATTAGAAATCTATTGCTACGATACGTAGACAACTGCAAACGCTATTTCCTTGCAAGGAAGTGTCGCATTTACATTCATTTGAAGTGTAGACGTGGAATACATAACACTTCGCGAATCATATTATAACTTACCATAAAACATAGAAGTGAGATGCGATATCGCGTTTTAAGAAGCATTAGAATACTATTGCTACGATAGGCAGATATTTGCAAACGCTATTTCCTTGCAAGGAAGTGTCGCATTTACATTCATTTGAATCGTAGGCGAGGAATGCATAGCACTTCGCAATGAATATTATATCTTATCATGAAACATAGATATGAGATGCAGTATCTCGTTTTAAGAAGCATTTGAACTCTATTGCTTCGATACGTAGACATTTGCAAACGCTATTTCCTTGCAAGGAAGCAACGCATTTACATTCATTTGAAGTGTAGACGAGGAATTCATAACACTTCGCAAATCATATTACATCTCACCATGAAACATAGAAATGAGATGCGATATCGCGTTTTAAGAAGCATTAGAACTCTATTGCTACGGTACCTAGACATCTGCAGACGCTATTTCCCAGCAAGGAAGTGTCGCATTTACATTCATTTGAAGTGTAGACGAGGAAGACATGACACTTCGCAAATCATATTATATCTTACCATGAAACATAGAAATGAGATGCGATATCGCGTCTTAGGAAGCATTAGAAAGCTATTGCTACGATACGTAGACATCTGCAAACGCTATTTCCTAGCGAGGAAGTGTCGCATTTACATTCATCTGAATCGTAGACGAGAAATGCATAACACTTCGCAATGAATATTATATCTTATCACGAAACATAGGTATGAGATGCAATATCTCGTTTTAAGAAGCATTTGAACTCTATTGCTTCGATACGTAGACATCTGCAAACGCTATTTCCTTGCAAGGAAGTGTCGCATTTACATTCATTTGAAGTGTAGACGAGGAATACATAACACTTCGCGAATCATATTATAACTTACCATGAAACATAGAAGTGAGATGCGATATCGCGTTTTAAGAAGCATTAGAATACTATGGCTACGATAGGCAGATACTTGCAAACGCTATTTCCTTGCAAGGAAGTGTCGTATTTACATTCATTTGAAGTGTAGACGAGGAATTAATAACACTTCGAAATGAATACTATATCTTATCATGAAACATAGAAATGAGATGCGATATCGCGTTTTAAGAAGCATTAGAAATCTACTGCTACGATACGTACACATCTGCAAACGCTATTTCCTTGCAAGGAAGTGTTGCATTTACTTTCATTTGAATCGTAGACGAGGAATGCATAACACTTCGCAATGTATATTATATCTTATGATGAAACATAGATATGAGATGCAATATCTCGTTTTAAGAAGCATTTGAACTCTATTGCTTCGATACGTAGACATTTGCAAACGCTATTTCCCTGCAAGGAAGTGTCGCATTTACATTCATTTGAAGTGTAGACGAGGAATACATGACACTTCGCAAATGATATTATATCTTACCATGAAACATAGAAATGAGATGCGATATCGCGTTCTAAGAAGCATCAGAAACCCATTGCTACGATACGTAGACATCTGCAGACGCTATTTCCTTGCAAGGAAGTGTCGCATTTACATTCATTTGAATCGTAGACGAGGAATGCATAACACTTCGAAATGAATACTATATCTTATCATGAAACATAGAAATGAGATGTGATATCGCGTTTTAAGAAGCATTAGAACTCTATTGCTACGATAAGTAGACATCTGCAAACGCTGTTTCCTTGCAAGGAAGTGTCGCATTTACATTCATTTGAAGTATAGACGAGGAATACAAAACACTTCGCAAATCATATTATATCTTACCATGAAACATAGAAATGAGATGCGATATCGCGTTTTAAGAAGCATTAGAAAGCTATTGCTACGATACGTAGACATCTGCAAACGCTATTTCCTAGCGAGGAAGTATCGCATTCACATTCATTTGAAGTGTAGACGAGGAATACATGACACTTCGCAAATCGTGTTATATCTTACCATGAAACATAGAAATGAGATGCGATATCGCGTCTTAGGAAGCATTAGAAAGCTATTGCTACGATACGTAGACATCTGCAAACGCTATTTCCTAGCGAGGAAGTATCGCATTCACATTCATTTGAAGTGTAGACGAGGAATACATAACACTTCGCAAATCATGTTATATCTTACCATGAAACATAGAAATGAGATGCGATATCGCGTTTTAAGAAGCATTAGAACTCTATTGCTACGATACCTAGACATCTGCAAACGCTATTTCCTAGCGAGCAAGTGTCGCATTCACAGTCATTTGAAGTGTAGACGAGGAATACATGACACTTCGCAAATCTTATTATATCTTACCATGAAACATAGAAATGAGATGCGATATCGCGTTTTAAGAAGCATTAGAACTCTATTGCTTCGATACGTAGACATCTGCAAACGCTATTTCCTTGTAAGGAAGTGTCGCATTTACATTCATTTGAAGTGTAGACGAGGAATACATAACACTTCGCAAATCATGTTATATCTTACCATGAAACATAGAAATGAGATGCGATATCGCGTTTTAAGAATCATATGAACTCTATTGCTACGATACGTAGACATCTGCAAACGCTATTTCCTTGCAAGGAAGTGTCGCATTTACTTTCATTTGAATCGTAGACGAGGAATGCATAACACTTCGCAATGAATATTATATCTTATCATGAAACATAGATATTAGATGCAATATCTCGTTTTAAGAAGCATTGGAACTCTATTGCTACGATACCTAGACATCTGCAGACGCTATTTCCTAGCGAGGAAGTGTCGCATTCACATTCATTTGAAGTGTAGACGAGGAATACATAACACTTCGCAAATCATATTATACCTTACCATGAAACATAGAAATGAGATGCGATACCGTTTTTAAGAATCATAAGAACTCTATTGCTACGATACGTAGACATCTGCAAACGCTATTTCCTTGCAAGGAAGTGTCGCATTTACATTCATTTGAATCGTAGACGAGGAATGCATAACACTTCACAAATCATAATACATCTTACCATGAAACGTAGAAATGAGATGCGATATCGCGTTTTAAGAAGCACTAGAACTCTATTGCTACGATACCCAGACATCTGCAGACGCTATTTCCTAACAAGGAAGTGTCGCATTTACATTCATTTCAAGTGTAGACGAGGAATACATGACACTTAGCAAATCATCTTATATCTTACCATGAAACATAGAAATGAGATGCGATATCGCGTTTTAAGAAGCATTAGAAAGCTATTGCTACGATACGTAGACATCTGCAAACGCTATTTCCTAGCGAGGAAGTATCGCATTCACATTCATTTGAAGTGTAGACGAGGAATACATGACACTTCGCAAATCATATTATATCTTACCATGAAACATAGAAATGAGATGCGATATCGCGTTTCAAGAATCATAAGAACTCTATTGTTACGATACGTAGACATGTGCAAACACTATTTCCTTGCAAGGAAGTGTCGCATTTACTTTCATTTGATGTGTAGACGAGGAATACATAGCACTTCGCAAATCATATTATATCTTACCATGAAACATAGAAATGAGATGCGATATCGCGTTTTAAGAAGCATTAGAACTCTATTGCTTCGATACGTAGACATCTGCAAACGCTATTTCCTTGTAAGGAAGTGTCGCATTTACATTCATTTGAAGTGTAGACGAGGAATACATAACACTTCGCAAATCATATTATATCTTACCATGAAACATAGAAATGAGATGCGATATCGCGTTTCAAGAATCATAAGAACTCTATTGTTACGATACGTAGACATGTGCAAACGCTATTTCCTTGCAAGCAAGTGTCGCATTTACATTCATTTGAATCGTAGACGAGGAATGCATAACACTTCGCAATGAATATTATATCTTATCATGAAACATAGATATGAGATGCAATATCTCGTTTTAAGAAGCATTTCAACATTATTGCTTCGATACGTAGACATCTGCAAACGCTATTTCCTTGCAAGGAAGTGTCGCATTTACATTCATTTGAAGTGTAGACGATGAATACATGATACTTCGCAAATCATATTATATCTTACCATGAAACATAGAAATGAGATGCGATATCGCGTTTTAAGAAGCATTTGAACTCAATTTCTTCGATACGTAGACATCTGCAAAGGCTGTTTCCTTGCAAGGAAGTGTCGCATTTACATTCATTTGAAGTGTAGACGAGGAATACATAACACTTCTCAAATCATATTATATCTTACCATGAAACATAGAAATGAGATGCGATATCGCGTTTTAAGAAGCATTAGAACTCTATTGCTACGATAGGTAGACATCTGCAATCGCTATTTCCTTGCAAGGAAGTGTCGCATTTACATTCATTTGAAGTGTAGACGAGGAATACATGACACTTCGCAAATCATATTATACCTTACCATGATACATAGAAATGAGATGCGATATCGCTTTTTAAGAATCATAAGAACTCTATTGCTACGATACGTAGACATCTGCAAACGCTATTTCCTAGCGAGGAAGTATCTCATTCACAATCATTTGAATCGTAGGCGAGGAATGCATAGCACTTCGCAATGAATATTATATCTTATCATGAAGCATAGATATGAGATGCAGTATCTCGTTTTAAGAAGCATTGGAACTCTATTGCTACGATACCTAGACATCTGCAGACGCTATTTCCCAGCAAGGAAGTGTCGCATTTACATTCATTTGAAGTGTAGACGAGGAATACATAACACTTCGCAAATCATATTATATCTTACCATGAAACATAGAAATGAGATGCGATATCGCGTTTTAAGAAGCATTAGAACTCTATTGCTACGATAGGTAGACATCTGCAATCGCTATTTCCTTGCAAGGAAGTGTCGCATTTACATTCATTTGAGGTGTAGACGAGGAAAACATAACACTTCGCAAATCATATTATATCTTACCATGAAACATAGAAATGAGATGCGATATCGCGTTTTAAGAAGCATTAGAACCATATTGCTTCGATACGTAGACATCTGCAAACGCTATTTCCTTCTAAGGAAGTGTCGCATTTACGTTCATTTGAAGTGTAGACGAGGAATACATAACACTTCGCAAATCATATTATATCTTACCATGAAACATAGAAATGAGATGCGATATCGCGTTTTAAGAAGCATTAGAACTCTATTGCTACGATAGGTAGACATCTGCAATCGCTTTTTCCTTGCAAGGAAGTGTCGCATTTACATTCATTTGAGGTGTAGACGAGGAAAACATAACACTTCGCAAATCATATTATATCTTACCATGAATCATAGAAATGAGATGCGATATCGCGTTTTAAGAAGCATTAGAATACTATTGCTACGATAGGCAGATACTTGCAAACGCTATTTCCTTGCAAGGAAGTGTCGTATTTACATTCATTTGAAGTGTAGACGAGGAATTAATAACACTTCGAAATGAATACTATATCTTATCATGAAACATAGATATGAGATGCAATATCTCGTTTTAAGAAGCATTTGAAATCTGTTGCTTCGATACGTAGACATCTGCAAACGCTATTTCCTTGCAAGGAAGTGTCGCATTTACATTCATTTGAATCGTAGGCGAGGAATGCATAACACTTCGCAAATCATAATACATCTTACCATGAAACGTAGAAATGAGATGCGATATCGCGTTTTAAGAAGCATTAGAACTCTATTGCTACGATACCCAGACATCTGCAGTCGCTATTTCCTAACAAGGAAGTGTCGCATTTACATTCATTTGATGTGTAGACGAGGAATACATGACACTTAGCAAATCATCTTATATCTTACCATGAAACATAGAAATGAGATGCGATATCGCGTTTTAGGAAGCATTAGAAAGCTATTGCTACGATACGTAGACATCTGCAAACGCTATATCCTAGCGAGGAAGTATCGCATTCACATTCATTTGAAGTGTAGACGAGGAATACATAACACTTCGCGAATCATATCATAACTTACCATGAAACATAGAAGTGAGATGCGATATCGCGTTTTAAGAAGCATTAGAATACTATTGCTACGATAGGCAGATACTTGCAAACGCTATTTCCTTGCAAGGAAGTGTCGTATTTACATTCATTTGAAGTGTAGACGAGGAATACATGATACTTCGCAAATCATATTATATCTTACCATGAAACATAGAAATGGGATGCGATATCGCGTTTTAAGAAGCACTGGAACTCTATTGCTACGATAGGTAGACATCTGCAGACGCTATTTCCTAACAAGGAAGTGTCGCATTTACATTCATTTGATGTGTAGACGAGGAATACATGACACTTAGCAAATCATCTTATATCTTACCATGAAACATAGAAATGAGATGCGATATCGCGTTTTAAGAAGCATTAGAAAGCTATTGCTACGATACGTAGACATCTGCAAACGCTATTTCCTAGCGAGGAAGTATCGCATTCACATCCATTTGAAGTGTAGACGAGGAATACATGACACTTCGCAAATCATGTTATATCTTACCATGAAACATAGAAATGAGATGCGATATCGCGTCTTAGGAAGCATTAGAAAGCTATTGCTACGATACGTAGACATCTGCAGACGCTATTTCCTAGCGAGGAAGTGTCGCATTCACATTCATTTGAAGTGTAGACGTGGAATGCATAACACTTCGCGAATCATATTATAACTTAACATAAAACATAGAAGTGAGATGCGATATCGCGTTTTAAGAAGCATTAGAATACTATTGCTACGATAGGCAGATATTTGCAAACGCAATTTCCTTGCAAGGAAGTGTCGCATTTACATTCATTTGAATCGTAGGCGAGGAATGCATAGCACTTCGCAATGAATATTATATCTTATCATGAAACATAGATATGAGATGCAGTATCTCGTTTTAAGAAGCATTTGAACTCTATTGCTTCGATACGTAGACATTTGCAAACGCTATTTCCTTGCAAGGAAGCATCGCATTTACATTCATTTGAAGTGTAGACGAGGAATTCATAACACTTCGCAAATCATATTACATCTCACCATGAAACATAGAAATGAGATGCGATATCGCGTTTTAAGAAGCATTAGAACTCTATTGCTACGATACCTAGACATCTGCAGACGCTATTTCCCAGCAAGGAAGTGTCGCATTTACATTCATTTGAAGTGTAGACGAGGAAGACATGACACTTCGCAAATCATATTATATCTTACCATGAAACATAGAAATGAGATGCGAAATCGCGTCTTAGGAAGCATTAGAAAGCTATTGCTACGATACGTAGACATCTGCAAACGCTATTTCCTAGCGAGGAAGTGTCGCATTTACATTCATCTGAATCGTAGACGAGAAATGCATAACACTTCGCAATGAATATTATATCTTATCACGAAACATAGGTATGAGATGCAATATCTCGTTTTAAGAAGCATTTGAACTCTATTGCTTCGATACGTAGACATCTGCAAACGCTATTTCCTTGCAAGGAAGTGTCGCATTTACATTCATTTGAAGTGTAGACGAGGAATACATAACACTTCGCGAATCATATTATAACTTACCATGAAACATAGAAGTGAGATGCGATATCGCGTTTTAAGAAGCATTAGAATACTATTGCTACGATAGGCAGATACTTGCAAACGCTATTTCCTTGCAAGGAAGTGTCGTATTTACATTCATTTGAAGTGTAGACGAGGAATTAATAACACTTCGAAATGAATACTATATCTTATCATGAAACATAGAAATGAGATGCGATATCGCGTTTTAAGAAGCATTAGAAATCTACTGCTACGATACGTACACATCTGCAAACGCTATTTCCTTGCAAGGAAGTGTCGCATTTACATTCATTTGAATCGTAGGCGAGGAATGCATAACACTTCGCAAATCATAATACATCTTACCATGAAACGTAGAAATGAGATGCGATATCGCGTTATAAGAAGCATTAGAACTCTATTGCTACGATACCCAGACATCTGCAGACGCTATTTCCTAACAAGGAAGTGTCGCATTTACATTCATTTGATGTGTAGACGAGGAATACATGACACTTAGCAAATCATCTTATATCTTACCATGAAACATAGAAATGAGATGCGATATCGCGTTTTAAGAAGCATTAGAACTCTATTGCTTCGATACGTAGACATCTGCAAACGCTATTTCCTTGTAAGGAAGTGTCGCATTTACATTCATTTGAAGTGTAGACGAGGAATACATAACACTTCGCAAATCATATTATATCTTACCATGAAACATAGAAATGAGATGCGATATCGCGTTTCAAGAATCATAAGAACTCTATTGTTACGATACGTAGACATGTGCAAACGCTATTTCCTTGCAAGCAAGTGTCGCATTTACATTCATTTGAATCGTAGACGAGGAATGCATAACACTTCGCAATGAATATTATATCTTATCATGAAACATAGATATGAGATGCAATATCTCGTTTTAAGAAGCATTTCAACATTATTGCTTCGATACGTAGACATCTGCAAACGCTATTTCCTTGCAAGGAAGTGTCGCATTTACATTCATTTGAAGTGTAGACGATGAATACATGATACTTCGCAAATCATATTATATCTTACCATGAAACATAGAAATGAGATGCGATATCGCGTTTTAAGAAGCATTTGAACTCAATTTCTTCGATACGTAGACATCTGCAAAGGCTGTTTCCTTGCAAGGAAGTGTCGCATTTACATTCATTTGAAGTGTAGACGAGGAATACATAACACTTCTCAAATCATATTATATCTTACCATGAAACATAGAAATGAGATGCGATATCGCGTTTTAAGAAGCATTAGAACTCTATTGCTACGGTAGGTAGACATCTGCAATCGCTATTTCCTTGCAAGGAAGTGTCGCATTTACATTCATTTGAAGTGTAGACGAGGAATACATGACACTTCGCAAATCATATTATACCTTACCATGATACATAGAAATGAGATGCGATATCGCTTTTTAAGAATCATAAGAACTCTATTGCTACGATACGTAGACATCTGCAAACGCTATTTCCTAGCGAGGAAGTATCTCATTCACAATCATTTGAATCGTAGGCGAGGAATGCATAGCACTTCGCAATGAATATTATATCTTATCATGAAGCATAGATATGAGATGCAGCATCTCGTTTTAAGAAGCATTGGAAATCTATTGCTACGATACCTAGACATCTGCAGACGCTATTTCCCAGCAAGGAAGTGTCGCATTTACATTCATTTGAAGTGTAGACGAGGAATACATAACACTTCGCAAATCATATTATATCTTACCATGAAACATAGAAATGAGATGCGATATCGCGTTTTAAGAAGCATTAGAACTCTATTGCTACGATAGGTAGACATCTGCAATCGCTATTTCCTTGCAAGGAAGTGTCGCATTTACATTCATTTGAGGTGTAGACGAGGAAAACATAACACTTCGCAAATCATATTATATCTTACCATGAAACATAGAAATGAGATGCGATATCGCGTTTTAAGAAGCATTAGAAATCTACTGCTACGATACGTACACATCTGCAAACGCTATTTCCTTGCAAGGAAGTGTTGCATTTACTTTCATTTGAATCGTAGACGAGGAATGCATAACACTTCGCAATGAATACTATATCTTATCATGAAACATAGAAATGAGATGTGATATCGCGTTTTAAGAAGCATTAGAACTCTATTGCTACGATAAGTAGACATCTGCAAACGCTGTTTCCTTGCAAGGAAGTGTCGCATTTACATTCATTTGAAGAGTAGACGAGGAAAACATGACACTTCGCAAATCATATTATATCTTCCCATGAAACATAGAAATGAGATGCGATATCGCGTTCTAAGAAGCATCAGAAATCCATTGCTACGATACGTAGACATCTGCAGACGCTATTTCCTTGCAGGGAAGTGTCGCATTCACATTCATTTGATGTGTAGACGAGGAATACATAGCACTTCGCAAATCATATTATATCTTACCATGAAACATAGAAATGAGATGCGATATCGCGTTTTAAGAAGCATTAGAACTCTATTGCTACGATACCTAGACATCTGCAGACGCTATTTCCCAGCAAGGAAGTGTCGCATTTACATTCATTTGAAGTGTAGACGAGGAAGACATGACACTTCGCAAATCATATTATATCTTACCATGAAACATAGAAATGAGATGCGATATCACGTCTTAGGAAGCATTAGAAAGCTATTGCTACGATACGTAGACATCTGCAAACGCTATTTCCTAGCGAGGAAGTGTCGCATTTACATTCATCTGAATCGTAGACGAAAAATGCATAACACTTCGCAATGAATTTTATATCTTATCACGAAACATAGGTATGAGATGCAATATCTCGTTTTAAGAAGCATTTGAACTCTATTGCTTCGATACGTAGACATCTGCAAACGCCATTTCCTTGCAAGGAAGTGTCGCATTTACATTCATTTGAAGTGTAGACGAGGAATACATAACACTTCGCGAATCATATTATAACTTACCATGAAACATAGAAGTGAGATGCGATATCGCGTTTTAAGAAGCATTAGAATACTATTGCTACGATAGGCAGATACTTGCAAACGCTATTTCCTTGCAAGGAAGTGTCGTATTTACATTCATTTGAAGTGTAGACGAGGAATTAATAACACTTCGAAATGAATACTATATCTTATCATGAAACATAGAAATGAGATGCGATATCGCGTTTTAAGAAGCATTAGAAATCTACTGCTACGATACGTACACATCTGCAAACGCTATTTCCTTGCAAGGAAGTGTCGCATTTACATTCATTTGAATCGTAGGCGAGGAATGCATAACACTTCGCAAATCATAATACATCTTACCATGAAACGTAGAAATGAGATGCGATATCGCGTTTTAAGAAGCATTAGAACTCTATTGCTACGATACCCAGACATCTGCAGACGCTATTTCCTAACAAGGAAGTGTCGCATTTACATTCATTTGATGTGTAGACGAGGAATACATGACACTTAGCAAATCATCTTATATCTTACCATGAAACATAGAAATGAGATGCGATATCGCGTTTTAAGAAGCATTAGAACTCTATTGCTTCGATACGTAGACATCTGCAAACGCTATTTCCTTGTAAGGAAGTGTCGCATTTACATTCATTTGAAGTGTAGACGAGGAATACATAACACTTCGCAAATCATATTATATCTTACCATGAAACATAGAAATGAGATGCGATATCGCGTTTCAAGAATCATAAGAACTCTATTGTTACGATACGTAGACATGTGCAAACGCTATTTCCTTGCAAGCAAGTGTCGCATTTACATTCATTTGAATCGTAGACGAGGAATGCATAACACTTCGCAATGAATATTATATCTTATCATGAAACATAGATATGAGATGCAATATCTCGTTTTAAGAAGCATTTCAACATTATTGCTTCGATACGTAGACATCTGCAAACGCTATTTCCTTGCAAGGAAGTGTCGCATTTACATTCATTTGAAGTGTAGACGATGAATACATGATACTTCGCAAATCATATTATATCTTACCATGAAACATAGAAATGAGATGCGATATCGCGTTTTAAGAAGCATTTGAACTCAATTTCTTCGATACGTAGACATCTGCAAAGGCTGTTTCCTTGCAAGGAAGTGTCGCATTTACATTCATTTGAAGTGTAGACGAGGAATACATAACACTTCTCAAATCATATTATATCTTACCATGAAACATAGAAATGAGATGCGATATCGCGTTTTAAGAAGCATTAGAACTCTATTGCTACGGTAGGTAGACATCTGCAATCGCTATTTCCTTGCAAGGAAGTGTCGCATTTACATTCATTTGAAGTGTAGACGAGGAATACATGACACTTCGCAAATCATATTATACCTTACCATGATACATAGAAATGAGATGCGATATCGCTTTTTAAGAATCATAAGAACTCTATTGCTACGATACGTAGACATCTGCAAACGCTATTTCCTAGCGAGGAAGTATCTCATTCACAATCATTTGAATCGTAGGCGAGGAATGCATAGCACTTCGCAATGAATATTATATCTTATCATGAAGCATAGATATGAGATGCAGTATCTCGTTTTAAGAAGCATTGGAACTCTATTGCTACGATACCTAGACATCTGCAGACGCTATTTCCCAGCAAGGAAGTGTCGCATTTACATTCATTTGAAGTGTAGACGAGGAATACATAACACTTCGCAAATCATATTATATCTTACCATGAAACATAGAAATGAGATGCGATATCGCGTTTTAAGAAGCATTAGAACTCTATTGCTACGATAGGTAGACATCTGCAATCGCTATTTCCTTGCAAGGAAGTGTCGCATTTACATTCATTTGAGGTGTAGACGAGGAAAACATAACACTTCGCAAATCATATTATATCTTACCATGAAACATAGAAATGAGATGCGATATCGCGTTTTAAGAAGCATTAGAAATCTACTGCTACGATACGTACACATCTGCAAACGCCATTTCCTTGCAAGGAAGTGTTGCATTTACTTTCATTTGAATCGTAGACGAGGAATGCATAACACTTCGCAATGAATACTATATCTTATCATGAAACATAGAAATGAGATGTGATATCGCGTTTTAAGAAGCATTAGAACTCTATTGCTACGATAAGTAGACATCTGCAAACGCTGTTTCCTTGCAAGGAAGTGTCGCATTTACATTCATTTGAAGAGTAGACGAGGAAAACATGACACTTCGCAAATCATATTATATCTTCCCATGAAACATAGAAATGAGATGCGATATCGCGTTCTAAGAAGCATCAGAAATCCATTGCTACGATACGTAGACATCTGCAGACGCTATTTCCTTGCAGGGAAGTGTCGCATTCACATTCATTTGATGTGTAGACGAGGAAAACATAGCACTTCGCAAATCATATTATATCTTACCATGAAACATAGAAATGAGATGCGATATCGCGTTTTAAGAAGCATTAGAACCATATTGCTTCGATACGTAGACATCTGCAAACGCTATTTCCTTCTAAGGAAGTGTCGCATTTACGTTCATTTGAAGTGTAGACGAGGAATACATAACACTTCGCAAATCATATTATATCTTACCATGAAACATAGAAATGAGATGCGATATCGCGTTTTAAGAAGCATTAGAACTCTATTGCTACGATAGGTAGACATCTGCAATCGCTATTTCCTTGCAAGGAAGTGTCGCATTTACATTCATTTGAGGTGTAGACGAGGAAAACATAACACTTCGCAAATCATATTATATCTTACCATGAATCATAGAAATGAGATGCGATATCGCGTTTTAAGAAGCATTAGAATACTATTGCTACGATAGGCAGATACTTGCAAACGCTATTTCCTTGCAAGGAAGTGTCGTATTTACATTCATTTGAAGTGTAGACGAGGAATTAATAACACTTCGAAATGAATACTATATCTTATCATGAAACATAGATATGAGATGCAATATCTCGTTTTAAGAAGCATTTGAAATCTGTTGCTTCGATACGTAGACATCTGCAAACGCTATTTCCTTGCAAGGAAGTGTCGCATTTACATTCATTTGAATCGTAGGCGAGGAATGCATAACACTTCGCAAATCATAATACATCTTACCATGAAACGTAGAAATGAGATGCGATATCGCGTTTTAAGAAGCATTAGAACTCTATTGCTACGATACCCAGACATCTGCAGACGCTATTTCCTAACAAGGAAGTGTCGCATTTACATTCATTTGATGTGTAGACGAGGAATACATGACACTTAGCAAATCATCTTATATCTTACCATGAAACATAGAAATGAGATGCGATATCGCGTTTTAGGAAGCATTAGAAAGCTATTGCTACGATACGTAGACATCTGCAAACGCTATATCCTAGCGAGGAAGTATCGCATTCACATTCATTTGAAGTGTAGACGAGGAATACATAACACTTCGCGAATCATATCATAACTTACCATGAAACATAGAAGTGAGATGCGATATCGCGTTTTAAGAAGCACTGGAACTCTATTGCTACGATAGGTAGACATCTGCAGACGCTATTTCCTAACAAGGAAGTGTCGCATTTACATTCATTTGATGTGTAGACGAGGAATACATGACACTTAGCAAATCATCTTATATCTTACCATGAAACATAGAAATGAGATGCGATATCGCGTTTTAAGAAGCATTAGAAAGCTATTGCTACGATACGTAGACATCTGCAAACGCTATTTCCTAGCGAGGAAGTATCGCATTCACATCCATTTGAAGTGTAGACGAGGAATACATGACACTTCGCAAATCATGTTATATCTTACCATGAAACATAGAAATGAGATGCGATATCGCGTCTTAGGAAGCATTAGAAAGCTATTGCTACGATACGTAGACATCTGCAGACGCTATTTCCTAGCGAGGAAGTGTCGCATTCACATTCATTTGAAGTGTAGACGTGGAATGCATAACACTTCGCGAATCATATTATAACTTACCATAAAACATAGAAGTGAGATGCGATATCGCGTTTTAAGAAGCATTAGAATACTATTGCTACGATAGGCAGATATTTGCAAACGCTATTTCCTTGCAAGGAAGTGTCGCATTTACATTCATTTGAATCGTAGGCGAGGAATGCATAGCACTTCGCAATGAATATTATATCTTATCATGAAACATAGATATGAGATGCAGTATCTCGTTTTAAGAAGCATTTGAACTCTATTGCTTCGATACGTAGACATTTGCAAACGCTATTTCCTTGCAAGGAAGCATCGCATTTACATTCATTTGAAGTGTAGACGAGGAATTCATAACACTTCGCAAATCATATTACATCTCACCATGAAACATAGAAATGAGATGCGATATCGCGTTTTAAGAAGCATTAGAACTCTATTGCTACGATACCTAGACATCTGCAGACGCTATTTCCCAGCAAGGAAGTGTCGCATTTACATTCATTTGAAGTGTAGACGAGGAAGACATGACACTTCGCAAATCATATTATATCTTACCATGAAACATAGAAATGAGATGCGATATCGCGTCTTAGGAAGCATTAGAAAGCTATTGCTACGATACGTAGACATCTGCAAACGCTATTTCCTAGCGAGGAAGTGTCGCATTTACATTCATCTGAATCGTAGACGAGAAATGCATAACACTTCGCAATGAATATTATATCTTATCACGAAACATAGGTATGAGATGCAATATCTCGTTTTAAGAAGCATTTGAACTCTATTGCTTCGATACGTAGACATCTGCAAACGCTATTTCCTTGCAAGGAAGTGTCGCATTTACATTCATTTGAAGTGTAGACGAGGAATACATAACACTTCGCGAATCATATTATAACTTACCATGAAACATAAAAGTGAGATGCGATATCGCGTTTTAAGAAGCATTAGAATACTATTGCTACGATAGGCAGATACTTGCAAACGCTATTTCCTTGCAAGGAAGTGTCGTATTTACATTCATTTGAATCGTAGACGAGGAATGCATAACACTTCACAAATCATAATACATCTTACCATGAAACGTAGAAATGAGATGCGATATCGCGTTTTAAGAAGCACTAGAACTCTATTGCTACGATACCCAGACATCTGCAGACGCTATTTCCTAACAAGGAAGTGTCGCATTTACATTCATTTCAAGTGTAGACGAGGAATACATGACACTTAGCAAATCATCTTATATCTTACCATGAAACATAGAAATGAGATGCGATATCGCGTTTTAAGAAGCATTAGAAAGCTATTGCTACGATACGTAGACATCTGCAAACGCTATTTCCTAGCGAGGAAGTATCGCATTCACATTCATTTGAAGTGTAGACGAGGAATACATGACACTTCGCAAATCATATTATATCTTACCATGAAACATAGAAATGAGATGCGATATCGCGTTTCAAGAATCATAAGAACTCTATTGTTACGATACGTAGACATGTGCAAACACTATTTCCTTGCAAGGAAGTGTCGCATTTACTTTCATTTGATGTGTAGACGAGGAATACATAGCACTTCGCAAATCATATTATATCTTACCATGAAACATAGAAATGAGATGATATCGCGTTTTAAGAAGCATTAGAACTCTATTGCTTCGATACGTAGACATCTGCAAACGCTATTTCCTTGTAAGGAAGTGTCGCATTTACATTCATTTGAAGTGTAGACGAGTAATACATAACACTTCGCAAATCATATTATATCTTACCATGAAACATAGAAATGAGATGCGATATCGCGTTTCAAGAATCATAAGAACTCTATTGTTACGATACGTAGACATCTGCAAACGCTATTTCCTAGCGAGCAAGTGTCGCATTCACAGTCATTTGAAGTGTAGACGAGGAATACATGACACTTCGCAAATCTTATTATATCTTACCATGGAACATAGAAATGAGATGCGATATCGCGTTTTAAGAAGCATTAGAACTCTATTGCTTCGATACGTAGACATCTGCAAACGCTATTTCCTTGTAAGGAAGTGTCGCATTTACATTCATTTGAAGTGTAGACGAGGAATACATAACACTTCGCAAATCATGTTATATCTTACCATGAAACATAGAAATGAGATGCGATATCGCGTTTTAAGAATCATATGAACTCTATTGCTACGATACGTAGACATCTGCAAACGCTATTTCCTTGCAAGGAAGTGTCGCATTTACTTTCATTTGAATCGTAGACGAGGAATGCATAACACTTCGCAATGAATATTATATCTTATCATGAAACATAGATATTAGATGCAATATCTCGTTTTAAGAAGCATTGGAACTCTATTGCTACGATACCTAGACATCTGCAGACGCTATTTCCTAGCGAGGAAGTGTCGCATTCACATTCATTTGAAGTGTAGACGAGGAATACATAACACTTCGCAAATCATATTATACCTTACCATGAAACATAGAAATGAGATGCGATACCGTTTTTAAGAATCATAAGAACTCTATTGCTACGATACGTAGACATCTGCAAACGCTATTTCCTTGCAAGGAAGTGTCGCATTTACATTCATTTGAATCGTAGACGAGGAATGCATAACACTTCACAAATCATAATACATCTTACCATGAAACGTAGAAATGAGATGCGATATCGCGTTTTAAGAAGCACTAGAACTCTATTGCTACGATACCCAGACATCTGCAGACGCTATTTCCTAACAAGGAAGTGTCGCATTTACATTCATTTCAAGTGTAGACGAGGAATACATGACACTTAGCAAATCATCTTATATCTTACCATGAAACATAGAAATGAGATGCGATATCGCGTTTTAAGAAGCATTAGAAAGCTATTGCTACGATACGTAGACATCTGCAAACGCTATTTCCTAGCGAGGAAGTATCGCATTCACATTCATTTGAAGTGTAGACGAGGAATACATGACACTTCGCAAATCATATTATATCTTACCATGAAACATAGAAATGAGATGCGATATCGCGTTTCAAGAATCATAAGAACTCTATTGTTACGATACGTAGACATGTGCAAACACTATTTCCTTGCAAGGAAGTGTCGCATTTACTTTCATTTGATGTGTAGACGAGGAATACATAGCACTTCGCAAATCATATTATATCTTACCATGAAACATAGAAATGAGATGCGATATCGCGTTTTAAGAAGCATTAGAACTCTATTGCTTCGATACGTAGACATCTGCAAACGCTATTTCCTAACAAGGAAGTGTGGCATTTACATTCATTTGAAGTGTAGACGAGGAATACATAACACTTCGCAAATCATATTATATCTTACCATGAAACATAGAAATGAGATGCGATATCGCGTTTCAAGAATCATAAGAACTCTATTGTTACGATACGTAGACATGTGCAAACGCTATTTCCTTGCAAGCAAGTGTCGCATTTACATTCATTTGAATCGTAGACGAGGAATGCATAACACTTCGCAATGAATATTATATCTTATCAAGAAACATAGATATGAGATGCAATATCTCGTTTTAAGAAGCATTTCAACATTATTGCTTCGATACGTAGACATCTGCAAACGCTATTTCCTTGCAAGGAAGTGTCGCATTTACATTCATTTGAAGTGTAGACGATGAATACATGATACTTCGCAAATCATATTATATCTTACCATGAAACATAGAAATGAGATGCGATATCGCGTTTTAAGAAGCATTTGAACTCAATTTCTTCGATACGTAGACATCTGCAAAGGCTGTTTCCTTGCAAGGAAGTGTCGCATTTACATTCATTTGAAGTGTAGACGAGGAATACATAACACTTCTCAAATCATATTATATCTTACCATGAAACATAGAAATGAGATGCGATATCGCGTTTTAAGAGGCATTAGAAATCTACTGCTACGATACGTACACATCTGCAAACGCTATTTCCTTGCAAGGAAGTGTTGCATTTACTTTCATTTCAATCGTAGACGAGGAATGCATAACACTTCGCAATGAATACTATATCTTATCATGAAACATAGAAATGAGATGTGATATCGCGTTTTAAGAAGCATTAGAACTCTATTGCTACGATAAGTAGACATCTGCAAACGCTGTTTCCTTGCAAGGAAGTGTCGCATTTACATTCATTTGAAGTGTAGACGAGGAAAACATGACACTTCGCAAATCATATTATATCTTCCCATGAAACATAGAAATGAGATGCGATATCGCGTTCTAAGAAGCATCAGAAATCCATTGCTACGATACGTAGACATCTGCAGACGCTATTTCCTTGCAGGGAAGTGTCGCATTCACATTCATTTGATGTGTAGACGAGGAATACATAGCACTTCGCAAATCATATTATATCTTACCATGAAACATAGAAATGAGATGCGATATCGCGTTTTAAGAAGCATTAGAACCATATTGCTTCGATACGTTGACATCTGCAAACGCTATTTCCTTCTAAGGAAGTGTCGCATTTACGTTCATTTGAAGTGTAGACGAGGAATACATAACACTTCGCAAATCATATTATATCTTACCATGAAACATAGAAATGAGATGCGATATCGCGTTTTAAGAAGCATTAGTACTCTATTGCTACGATAGGTAGACATCTGCAATCGCTATTTCCTTGCAAGGAAGTGTCGCATTTACATTCATTTGAGGTGTAGACGAGGAAAACATAACACTTCGCAAATCATATTATATCTTACCATGAATCATAGAAATGAGATGCGATATCGCGTTTTAAGAAGCATTAGAACTCCATTGCTTCGATACATAGACATCTGCAAACGCTATTTCCTTGCAAGGAAGTGTCGCATTTACATTCATTTGAATCGTAGTCGAGGAATGCATAACACTTCGCAATGAATACTATATCTTATCATGAAACATAGATATGAGATGCAATATCTCGTTTTAAGAAGCATTTGAAATCTGTTGCTTCGATACGTAGACATCTGCAAACGCTATTTCCTTGCAAGGAAGTGTCGCATTTACATTCATTTGAATCGTAGGCGAGGAATGCATAACACTTCGCAAATCATAATACATCTTACCATGAAACGTAGAAATGAGATGCGATATCGCGTTTTAAGAAGCATTAGAACTCTATTGCTACGATACCCAGACATCTGCAGACGCTATTTCCTAACAAGGAAGTGTCGCATTTACATTCATTTGATGTGTAGACGAGGAATACATGACACTTAGCAAATCATCTTATATCTTACCATGAAACATAGAAATGAGATGCGATATCGCGTTTTAGGAAGCATTAGAAAGCTATTGCTACGATACGTAGACATCTGCAAACGCTATATCCTAGCGAGGAAGTATCGCATTCACATTCATTTGAAGTGTAGACGAGGAATACATAACACTTCGCAAATCATGTTATATCTTACCATGAAACATAGAAATGAGATGCGATATCGCGTTTTAAGAAGCATTAGAACTCTATTGCTACGATACCTAGACATCTGCAAACGCTATTTCCTAGCGAGCAAGTGTCGCATTCACTGTCATTTGAAGTGTAGACGAGGAATACATGACACTTCGCAAATCTTATTATATCTTACCATGAAACATAGTAATGAGATGCGATATCGCGTTTTAAGAAGCATTAGAACTCTATTGCTACGACACGTAGACACCTGCAAACGCTATTTCCTTGCAAGGAAGTGTCGCATTTACATTCATTTGAAGTGTAGACGAGGAATACATGACACTTCGCAAATCATATTATATCTTACCATGAAACATAGAAATGAGATGCGATATCGCGTTCTAAGAAGCATCAGAAATCCATTGCTACAATACGTAGACATCTGCAGACGCTATTTCCTTGCAAGGAAGTGTCGCATTTACATTCATTTGAAGTGTAGACGAGGAATACATGACACTTCGCAAATTATATTATATCTTACCATAAAACATAGAAATGAGATGCGATATCGCGTTTTAAGAAGCATGAGAAATCCATTGCAACGATACGTAGACATCTGCAAACGCTATTTCCTTGCAAGGAAGTGTCGCATGTACATTCATTTGAAGTGTAGACGAGGAATACATAACACTTCGCAAATCACATTGTACCTTACCATGAAACATAGAAATGGGATGCGATATCGCGTTTTAAGAAGAATTAGAACACTATTGCTACGATAGGTAGACATCTGCAGACGCTATTTCCTAGCAAGGAAGTGTCGCATTTACATTCATTTGAAGTGTAGACGAGGAATACATAACACTTCGCAAATCATATTACATCTTACCATGAAACATAGAAATGAGATGCGATATCGCGTTTTAAGAAGCATTAGGAGTGTCGGATTTACTTTCATTTGAATCGTAGACGAGGAATGCATAACACTTCGCAATGAATATTATATCTTATCATGAAACATAGATATGAGATGCAGTATCTCGCTTTAAGAAGCATTTGAACTCTATTGCTTCGATACGTAGACATCTGCAAACGCAATTTCCTTACAAGGAAGTGTCGCATTTACATTAATTTGAAGTGTAGACGAGGAATACATAACACTTCGCAAATCATATTACATCTTACCCTGAAACATAGAAATGAGATGCGATATCGCGTTTTAAGAAGCATTAAAACTCTATTGCTACGATACCTAGACATCTGCAGACGCTATTTCCTAGCAAGGAAGTGTCGCATTTACATTCATTTGAAGTGTAGACGAGGAATACATAACACTTCGCAAATCATATTACATCTTACCATGAAACATAGAAATGAGATGCGATATCGCGTTTTAAGAAGCATTAGAAATCTATTGCTACGATACGTAGACATCTGCAAACGCTATTTCCTTGCAAGGAAGTTTCGCATTTACATTCATTTGAATCGTAGTCGAGGAATGCATAAGACTTCGCTATGAATATTATATCTTATCATAAAACATAGATATGAGATGCAGTATCTCGTTTTAAGAAGCATTTAAACTCTATTGCTTCGATACGTAGACATCTGCAGACGCTATTTCCTAGCAAGGAAGTGTCGCATTTACATTCATTTGAAGTGTAGACGAGGAATACATGACACTTCGCAAATTATATTATATCTTACCATAAAACATAGAAATGAGATGCGATATCGCGTTTTAAGAAGCATGAGAAATCCATTGCAACGATACGTAGACATCTGCAAACGCTATTTCCTTGCAAGGAAGTGTCGCATTTACATTCATTTGAAGTAGACGAGGAATACATAACACTTCGCAAATCACATTGTACCTTACCATGAAACATAGAAATGGGATGCGATATCGCGTTTTACGAAGAATTAGAACACTATTGCTACGATAGGTAGACATCTGCAGACGCTATTTCCTAGCAAGGAAGTGTCGCATTTACATTCATTTGAAGTGTAGACGAGGAATACATAACACTTCGCAAATCATATTACATCTTACCATGAAACATAGAAATGAGATGCGATATCGCGTTTTAAGAAGCATTAGAAATCTATTGCTACGATACGTAGACATCTGCAAACGCTATTTCCTTGCAAGGAAGTGTCGCATTTACATTCATTTGAATCGTAGTCGAGGAATGCATAACACTTCGCTATGAATATTATATCTTATCATAAAACATAGATATGAGATGCAGTATCTCGTTTTAAGAAGCACTTAAACTCTATTGCTTCGATACGTAGACATCTGCAGACGCTATTTCCTAGCAAGGAAGTGTCGCATTTACATTCATTTGAAGTGTAGACGAGGAATACATGACACTTCGCAAATAATATTATATCTTACCATGAAACATAGAAATGAGATGCGATATCGCGATTTAAAAAGCATTAGAAATCTATTGCTACGATACGTAGACATCTGCAAACACTATTTCCTAGCGAGGAAGTGTCGCATTTACATTCATTTGAACCGTAGACGAGGAAAAGCATAACACTTCGCAATGAATATTATATCTTATCATGAAACATAGATATGAGATGCAATATCTCGTTTTAAGAAGCATTTGAACTCTATTGCTTCGATACGTAGACATCTGCAAACGCAATTTCCTTACAAGGAAGTGTCGCATTTACATTAATTTGAAGTGTAGACGAGGAATACATAACACTTCGCAAATCATATTACATCTTACCATGAAACATAGAAATGAGATGCGATATCGCGTTTTAAGAAGCATTAAAACTCTATTGCTACGATACCTAGACATCTGCAGACGCTATTTCCTAGCAAGGAAGTGTCGCATTTACATTCATTTGAAGTGTAGACGAGGAATACATAACACTTCGCAAATCATATTACATCTTACCATGAAACATAGAAATGAGATGCGATATCGCGTTTTAAGAAGCATTAGAAATCTATTGCTACGATACGTAGACATCTGCAAACGCTATTTCCTTGCAAGGAAGTGTCGCATTTACATTCATTTGAATCGTAGTCGAGGAATGCATAAGACTTCGCTATGAATATTATATCTTATCATAAAACATAGATATGAGATGCAGTATCTCGTTTTAAGAAGCATTTAAACTCTATTGCTTCGATACGTAGACATCTGCAGACGCTATTTCCTAGCAAGGAAGTGTCGCATTTACATTCATTTGAAGTGTAGACGAGGAATACATGACACTTCGCAAATTATATTATATCTTACCATAAAACATAGAAATGAGATGCGATATCGCGTTTTAAGAAGCATCAGAAATCCATTGCTACGATACGTAGACATCTGCAAACGCTATTTCCTTGCAAGGAAGTGTCGCATTTACGTTCATTTGAAGTGTAGACGAGGAATACGTAACACTTCGCAAATCATATTATATCTTACCATGAAACATAGAAATGAGATGCGATATCGCGTTTTAAGAAGAATTAGAACACTATTGCTACGATAGGTAGACATTTGCAAACGCTATTTCCTTGCAAGGAAGTGTCGCATTTACATTCATTTGAACCGTAGACGAGGAAAAGCATAACACTTCGCAATGAATATTATATCTTATCATGAAACATAGATATGAGATGCAATATCTCGTTTTAAGAAGCATTTGAACTCTATTGCTTCGATACGTAGACATCTGCAAACGCTATTTGCTTGCAAGGAAGTGTCGGATTTACTTTCATTTGAATCGTAGACGAGGAATGCATAACACTTCGCAATGAATATTATATCTTATCATGAAACATAGATATGAGATGCAGTATCTCGCTTTAAGAAGCATTTGAACTCTATTGCTTCGATACGTAGACATCTGCAAACGCAATTTCCTTACAAGGAAGTGTCGCATTTACATTAATTTGAAGTGTAGACGAGGAATACATAACACTTCGCAAATCATATTACATCTTACCCTGAAACATAGAAATGAGATGCGATATCGCGTTTTAAGAAGCATTAAAGCTCTATTGCTACGATACCTAGACATCTGCAGACGCTATTTCCTAGCAAGGAAGTGTCGCATTTACATTCATTTGAAGTGTAGACGAGGAATACATAACACTTCGCAAATCATATTACATCTTACCATGAAACATAGAAATGAGATGCGATATCGCGTTTTAAGAAGCATTAGAACTCTATTGCTACGATACCTAGACATCTGCAAACGCTATTTCCTAGCGAGCAAGTGTCGCATTCACTGTCATTTGAAGTGTAGACGAGGAATACATGACACTTCGCAAATCTTATTATATCTTACCATGAAACATAGTAATGAGATGCGATATCGCGTTTTAAGAAGCATTAGAACTCTATTGCTACGACACGTAGACACCTGCAAACGCTATTTCCTTGCAAGGAAGTGTCGCATTTACATTCATTTGAAGTGTAGACGAGGAATACATGACACTTCGCAAATCATATTATATCTTACCATGAAACATAGAAATGAGATGCGATATCGCGTTCTAAGAAGCATCAGAAATCCATTGCTACAATACGTAGACATCTGCAGACGCTATTTCCTTGCAAGGAAGTGTCGCATTTACATTCATTTGAAGTGTAGACGAGGAATACATGACACTTCGCAAATTATATTATATCTTACCATAAAACATAGAAATGAGATGCGATATCGCGTTTTAAGAAGCATGAGAAATCCATTGCAACGATACGTAGACATCTGCAAACGCTATTTCCTTGCAAGGAAGTGTCGCATTTACATTCATTTGAAGTGTAGACGAGGAATACATAACACTTCGCAAATCACATTGTACCTTACCATGAAACATAGAAATGGGATGCGATATCGCGTTTTAAGAAGAATTAGAACACTATTGCTACGATAGGTAGACATCTGCAGACGCTATTTCCTAGCAAGGAAGTGTCGCATTTACATTCATTTGAAGTGTAGACGAGGAATACATAACACTTCGCAAATCATATTACATCTTACCATGAAACATAGAAATGAGATGCGATATCGCGTTTTAAGAAGCATTAGGAGTGTCGGATTTACTTTCATTTGAATCGTAGACGAGGAATGCATAACACTTCGCAATGAATATTATATCTTATCATGAAACATAGATATGAGATGCAGTATCTCGCTTTAAGAAGCATTTGAACTCTATTGCTTCGATACGTAGACATCTGCAAACGCAATTTCCTTACAAGGAAGTGTCGCATTTACATTAATTTGAAGTGTAGACGAGGAATACATAACACTTCGCAAATCATATTACATCTTACCCTGAAACATAGAAATGAGATGCGATATCGCGTTTTAAGAAGCATTAAAACTCTATTGCTACGATACCTAGACATCTGCAGACGCTATTTCCTAGCAAGGAAGTGTCGCATTTACATTCATTTGAAGTGTAGACGAGGAATACATAACACTTCGCAAATCATATTACATCTTACCATGAAACATAGAAATGAGATGCGATATCGCGTTTTAAGAAGCATTAGAAATCTATTGCTACGATACGTAGACATCTGCAAACGCTATTTCCTTGCAAGGAAGTTTCGCATTTACATTCATTTGAATCGTAGTCGAGGAATGCATAAGACTTCGCTATGAATATTATATCTTATCATAAAACATAGATATGAGATGCAGTATCTCGTTTTAAGAAGCATTTAAACTCTATTGCTTCGATACGTAGACATCTGCAGACGCTATTTCCTAGCAAGGAAGTGTCGCATTTACATTCATTTGAAGTGTAGACGAGGAATACATGACACTTCGCAAATTATATTATATCTTACCATAAAACATAGAAATGAGATGCGATATCGCGTTTTAAGAAGCATGAGAAATCCATTGCAACGATACGTAGACATCTGCAAACGCTATTTCCTTGCAAGGAAGTGTCGCATTTACATTCATTTGAAGTGTAGACGAGGAATACATAACACTTCGCAAATCACATTGTACCTTACCATGAAACATAGAAATGGGATGCGATATCGCGTTTTAAGAAGAATTAGAACACTATTGCTACGATAGGTAGACATCTGCAGACGCTATTTCCTAGCAAGGAAGTGTCGCATTTACATTCATTTGAAGTGTAGACGAGGAATACATAACACTTCGCAAATCATATTACATCCTACCATGAAACATAGAAATGAGATGCGATATCGCGTTTTAAGAAGCATTAGAAATCTATTGCTACGATACGTAGACATCTGCAAACGCTATTTCCTTGCAAGGAAGTGTCGCATTTACATTCATTTGAATCGTAGTCGAGGAATGCATAACACTTCGCTATGAATATTATATCTTATCATAAAACATAGATATGAGATGCAGTATCTCGTTTTAAGAAGCACTTAAACTCTATTGCTTCGATACGTAGACATCTGCAGACGCTATTTCCTAGCAAGGAAGTGTCGCATTTACATTCATTTGAAGTGTAGACGAGGAATACATGACACTTCGCAAATAATATTATATCTTACCATGAAACATAGAAATGAGATGCGATATCGCGTTTTAAAAAGCATTAGAAATCTATTGCTACGATACGTAGACATCTGCAAACACTATTTCCTAGCGAGGAAGTGTCGCATTTACATTCATTTGAACCGTAGACGAGGAAAAGCATAACACTTCGCAATGAATATTATATCTTATCATGAAACATAGATATGAGATGCAATATCTCGTTTTAAGAAGCATTTGAACTCTATTGCTTCGATACGTAGACATCTGCAAACGCAATTTCCTTACAAGGAAGTGTCGCATTTACATTAATTTGAAGTGTAGACGAGGAATACATAACACTTCGCAAATCATATTACATCTTACCATGAAACATAGAAATGAGATGCTATATCGCGTTTTAAGAAGCATTAAAACTCTATTGCTACGATACCTAGACATCTGCAGACGCTATTTCCTAGCAAGGAAGTGTCGCATTTACATTCATTTGAAGTGTAGACGAGGAATACATAACACTTCGCAAATCATATTACATCTTACCATGAAACATAGAAATGAGATGCGATATCGCGTTTTAAGAAGCATTAGAAATCTATTGCTACGATACGTAGACATCTGCAAACGCTATTTCCTTGCAAGGAAGTGTCGCATTTACATTCATTTGAATCGTAGTCGAGGAATGCATAAGACTTCGCTATGAATATTATATCTTATCATAAAACATAGATATGAGATGCAGTATCTCGTTTTAAGAAGCATTTAAACTCTATTGCTTCGATACGTAGACATCTGCAGACGCTATTTCCTAGCAAGGAAGTGTCGCATTTACATTCATTTGAAGTGTAGACGAGGAATACATGACACTTCGCAAATTATATTATATCTTACCATAAAACATAGAAATGAGATGCGATATCGCGTTTTAAGAAGCATCAGAAATCCATTGCTACGATACGTAGACATCTGCAAACGCTATTTCCTTGCAAGGAAGTGTCGCATTTACGTTCATTTGAAGTGTAGACGAGGAATACGTAACACTTCGCAAATCATATTATATCTTACCATGAAACATAGAAATGAGATGCGATATCGCGTTTTAAGAAGAATTAGAACACTATTGCTACGATAGGTAGACATTTGCAAACGCTATTTCCTTGCAAGGAAGTGTCGCATTTACATTCATTTGAACCGTAGACGAGGAAAAGCATAACACTTCGCAATGAATATTATATCTTATCATGAAACATAGATATGAGATGCAATATCTCGTTTTAAGAAGCATTTGAACTCTATTGCTTCGATACGTAGACATCTGCAAACGCTATTTGCTTGCAAGGAAGTGTCGGATTTACTTTCATTTGAATCGTAGACGAGGAATGCATAACACTTCGCAATGAATATTATATCTTATCATGAAACATAGATATGAGATGCAGTATCTCGCTTTAAGAAGCATTTGAACTCTATTGCTTCGATACGTAGACATCTGCAAACGCAATTTCCTTACAAGGAAGTGTCGCATTTACATTAATTTGAAGTGTAGACGAGGAATACATAACACTTCGCAAATCATATTACATCTTACCCTGAAACATAGAAATGAGATGCGATATCGCGTTTTAAGAAGCATTAAAGCTCTATTGCTACGATACCTAGACATCTGCAGACGCTATTTCCTAGCAAGGAAGTGTCGCATTTACATTCATTTGAAGTGTAGACGAGGAATACATAACACTTCGCAAATCATATTACATCTTACCATGAAACATAGAAATGAGATGCGATATCGCGTTTTAAGAAGCATTAGAAATCTATTGCTACGATACGTAGACATCTGCAAACGCTATTTCCTTGCAAGGAAGTGTCGCATTTACATTCATTTGAAGTGTAGACGAGGAATACATAACACTTCGCAAATCACATTGTACCTTACCATGAAACATAGAAATGGGATGCGATATCGCGTTTTAAGAAGAATTAGAACACTATTGCTACGATAGGTAGACATCTGCAGACGCTATTTCCTAGCAAGGAAGTGTCGCATTTACATTCATTTGAAGTGTAGACGAGGAATACATAACACTTCGCAAATCATATTACATCTTACCATGAAACATAGAAATGAGATGCGATATCGCGTTTTAAGAAGCATTAGAAATCTATTGCTACGATACGTAGACATCTGCAAACGCTATTTCCTTGCAAGGAAGTGTCGCATTTACATTCATTTGAATCGTAGTCGAGGAATGCATAACACTTCGCTATGAATATTATATCTTATCATAAAACATAGATATGAGATGCAGTATCTCGTTTTAAGAAGCACTTAAACTCTATTGCTTCGATACGTAGACATCTGCAGACGCTATTTTCTAGCAAGGAAGTGTCGCATTTACATTCATTTGAAGTGTAGACGAGGAATACATGACACTTCGCAAATAATATTATATCTTACCATGAAACATAGAAATGAGATGCGATATCGCGTTTTAAAAAGCATTAGAAATCTATTGCTACGATACGTAGACATCTGCAAACACTATTTCCTAGCGAGGAAGTGTCGCATTTACATTCATTTGAACCGTAGACGAGGAAAAGCATAACACTTCGCAATGAATATTATATCTTATCATGAAACATAGATATGAGATGCAATATCTCGTTTTAAGAAGCATTTGAACTCTATTGCTTCGATACGTAGACATCTGCAAACGCAATTTCCTTACAAGGAAGTGTCGCATTTACATTAATTTGAAGTGTAGACGAGGAATACATAACACTTCGCAAATCATATTACATCTTACCATGAAACATAGAAATGAGATGCGATATCGCGTTTTAAGAAGCATTAAAACTCTATTGCTACGATACCTAGACATCTGCAGACGCTATTTCCTAGCAAGGAAGTGTCGCATTTACATTCATTTGAAGTGTAGACGAGGAATACATAACACTTTGCAAATCATATTACATCTTACCATGAAACATAGAAATGAGATGCGATATCGCGTTTTAAGAAGAATTAGAACACTATTGCTACGATAGGTAGACATTTGCAAACGCTATTTCCTTGCAAGGAAGTGTCGCATTTACATTCATTTGAACCGTAGACGAGGAAAAGCATAACACTTCGCAATGAATATTATATCTTATCATGAAACATAGATATGAGATGCAATATCTCGTTTTAAGAAGCATTTGAACTCTATTGCTTCGATACGTAGACATCTGCAAACGCTATTTGCTTGCAAGGAAGTGTCGGATTTACTTTCATTTGAATCGTAGACGAGGAATGCATAACACTTCGCAATGAATATTATATCTTATCATGAAACATAGATATGAGATGCAGTATCTCGCTTTAAGAAGCATTTGAACTCTATTGCTTCGATACGTAGACATCTGCAAACGCAATTTCCTTACAAGGAAGTGTCGCATTTACATTAATTTGAAGTGTAGACGAGGAATACATAACACTTCGCAAATCATATTACATCTTACCCTGAAACATAGAAATGAGATGCGATATCGCGTTTTAAGAAGCATTAAAACTCTATTGCTACGATACCTAGACATCTGCAGACGCTATTTCCTAGCAAGGAAGTGTCGCATTTACATTCATTTGAAGTGTAGACGAGGAATACATAACACTTCGCAAATCATATTACATCTTACCATGAAACATAGAAATGAGATGCGATATCGCGTTTTAAGAAGCATTAGAAATCTATTGCTACGATACGTAGACATCTGCAAACGCTATTTCCTTGCAAGGAAGTTTCGCATTTACATTCATTTGAATCGTAGTCGAGGAATGCATAAGACTTCGCTATGAATATTATATCTTATCATAAAACATAGATATGAGATGCAGTATCTCGTTTTAAGAAGCATTTAAACTCTATTGCTTCGATACGTAGACATCTGCAGACGCTATTTCCTAGCAAGGAAGTGTCGCATTTACATTCATTTGAAGTGTAGACGAGGAATACATGACACTTCGCAAATTATATTATATCTTACCATAAAACATAGAAATGAGATGCGATATCGCGTTTTAAGAAGCATGAGAAATCCATTGCAACGATACGTAGACATCTGCAAACGCTATTTCCTTGCAAGGAAGTGTCGCATTTACATTCATTTGAAGTGTAGACGAGGAATACATAACACTTCGCAAATCACATTGTACCTTACCATGAAACATAGAAATGGGATGCGATATCGCGTTTTAAGAAGAATTAGAACACTATTGCTACGATAGGTAGACATCTGCAGACGCTATTTCCTAGCAAGGAAGTGTCGCATTTACATTCATTTGAAGTGTAGACGAGGAATACATAACACTTCGCAAATCATATTACATCTTACCATGAAACATAGAAATGAGATGCGATATCGCGTTTTAAGAAGCATTAGAAATCTATTGCTACGATACGTAGACATCTGCAAACGCTATTTCCTTGCAAGGAAGTGTCGCATTTACATTCATTTGAATCGTAGTCGAGGAATGCATAACACTTCGCTATGAATATTATATCTTATCATAAAACATAGATATGAGATGCAGTATCTCGTTTTAAGAAGCACTTAAACTCTATTGCTTCGATACGTAGACATCTGCAGACGCTATTTCCTAGCAAGGAAGTGTCGCATTTACATTCATTTGAAGTGTAGACGAGGAATACATGACACTTCGCAAATAATATTATATCTTACCATGAAACATAGAAATGAGATGCGATATCGCGTTTTAAGAAGAATTAGAACACTATTACTACGATAGGTAGACATTTGCAAACGCTATTTCCTTGCAAGGAAGTGTCGCATTTACATTCATTTGAACCGTAGACGAGGAAAAGCATAACACTTCGCAATGAATATTATATCTTATCATGAAACATAGATATGAGATGCAATATCTCGTTTTAAGAAGCATTTGAACTCTATTGCTTCGATACGTAGACATCTGCAAACGCTATTTGCTTGCAAGGAAGTGTCGGATTTACTTTCATTTGAATCGTAGACGAGGAATGCATAACACTTCGCAATGAATATTATATCTTATCATGAAACATAGATATGAGATGCAGTATCTCGCTTTAAGAAGCATTTGAACTCTATTGCTTCGATACGTAGACATCTGCAAACGCAATTTCCTTACAAGGAAGTGTCGCATTTACATTAATTTGAAGTGTAGACGAGGAATACATAACACTTCGCAAATCATATTACATCTTACCCTGAAACATAGAAATGAGATGCGATATCGCGTTTTAAGAAGCATTAAAACTCTATTGCTACGATACCTAGACATCTGCAGACGCTATTTCCTAGCAAGGAAGTGTCGCATTTACATTCATTTGAAGTGTAGACGAGGAATACATAACACTTCGCAAATCATATTACATCTTACCCTGAAACATAGAAATGAGATGCGATATCGCGTTTTAAGAAGCATTAAAACTCTATTGCTACGATACCTAGACATCTGCAGACGCTATTTCCTAGCAAGGAAGTGTCGCATTTACATTCATTTGAAGTGTAGACGAGGAATACATAACACTTCGCAAATCATATTACATCTTACCATGAAACATAGAAATGAGATGCGATATCGCGTTTTAAGAAGCATTAGAAATCTATTGCTACGATACGTAGACATCTGCAAACGCTATTTCCTTGCAAGGAAGTTTCGCATTTACATTCATTTGAATCGTAGTCGAGGAATGCATAAGACTTCGCTATGAATATTATATCTTATCATAAAACATAGATATGAGATGCAGTATCTCGTTTTAAGAAGCATTTAAACTCTATTGCTTCGATACGTAGACATCTGCAGACGCTATTTCCTAGCAAGGAAGTGTCGCATTTACATTCATTTGAAGTGTAGACGAGGAATACATGACACTTCGCAAATTATATTATATCTTACCATAAAACATAGAAATGAGATGCGATATCGCGTTTTAAGAAGCATGAGAAATCCATTGCAACGATACGTAGACATCTGCAAACGCTATTTCCTTGCAAGGAAGTGTCGCATTTACATTCATTTGAAGTGTAGACGAGGAATACATAACACTTCGCAAATCACATTGTACCTTACCATGAAACATAGAAATGGGATGCGATATCGCGTTTTAAGAAGAATTAGAACACTATTGCTACGATAGGTAGACATCTGCAGACGCTATTTCCTAGCAAGGAAGTGTCGCATTTACATTCATTTGAAGTGTAGACGAGGAATACATAACACTTCGCAAATCATATTACATCTTACCATGAAACATAGAAATGAGATGCGATATCGCGTTTTAAGAAGCATTAGAAATCTATTGCTACGATACGTAGACATCTGCAAACGCTATTTCCTTGCAAGGAAGTGTCGCATTTACATTCATTTGAATCGTAGTCGAGGAATGCATAACACTTCGCTATGAATATTATATCTTATCATAAAACATAGATATGAGATGCAGTATCTCGTTTTAAGAAGCACTTAAACTCTATTGCTTCGATACGTAGACATCTGCAGACGCTATTTCCTAGCAAGGAAGTGTCGCATTTACATTCATTTGAAGTGTAGACGAGGAATACATGACACTTCGCAAATAATATTATATCTTACCATGAAACATAGAAATGAGATGCGATATCGCGTTTTAAGAAGAATTAGAACACTATTACTACGATAGGTAGACATTTGCAAACGCTATTTCCTTGCAAGGAAGTGTCGCATTTACATTCATTTGAACCGTAGACGAGGAAAAGCATAACACTTCGCAATGAATATTATATCTTATCATGAAACATAGATATGAGATGCAATATCTCGTTTTAAGAAGCATTTGAACTCTATTGCTTCGATACGTAGACATCTGCAAACGCTATTTGCTTGCAAGGAAGTGTCGGATTTACTTTCATTTGAATCGTAGACGAGGAATGCATAACACTTCGCAATGAATATTATATCTTATCATGAAACATAGATATGAGATGCAGTATCTCGCTTTAAGAAGCATTTGAACTCTATTGCTTCGATACGTAGACATCTGCAAACGCAATTTCCTTACAAGGAAGTGTCGCATTTACATTAATTTGAAGTGTAGACGAGGAATACATAACACTTCGCAAATCATATTACATCTTACCCTGAAACATAGAAATGAGATGCGATATCGCGTTTTAAGAAGCATTAAAACTCTATTGCTACGATACCTAGACATCTGCAGACGCTATTTCCTAGCAAGGAAGTGTCGCATTTACATTCATTTGAAGTGTAGACGAGGAATACATAACACTTCGCAAATCATATTACATCTTACCATGAAACATAGAAATGAGATGCGATATCGCGTTTTAAGAAGCATTAGAAATCTATTGCTACGATACGTAGACATCTGCAAACGCTATTTCCTTGCAAGGAAGTGTCGCATTTACATTCATTTGAAGTGTAGACGAGGAATACATAACACTTCGCAAATCACATTGTACCTTACCATGAAACATAGAAATGGGATGCGATATCGCGTTTTAAGAAGAATTAGAACACTATTGCTACGATAGGTAGACATCTGCAGACGCTATTTCCTAGCAAGGAAGTGTCGCATTTACATTCATTTGAAGTGTAGACGAGGAATACATAACACTTCGCAAATCATATTACATCTTACCATGAAACATAGAAATGAGATGCGATATCGCGTTTTAAGAAGCATTAGAAATATATTGCTACGATACGTAGACATCTGCAAACGCTATTTCCTTGCAAGGAAGTGTCGCATTTACATTCATTTGAATCGTAGTCGAGGAATGCATAACACTTCGCTATGAATATTATATCTTATCATGAAACATAGATATGAGATGCAATATCTCGTTTTAAGAAGCATTTGAACTCTATTGCTTCGATACGTAGACATCTGCAAACGCTATTTGCTTGCAAGGAAGTGTCGGATTTACTTTCATTTGAATCGTAGACGAGGAATGCATAACACTTCGCAATGAATATTATATCTTATCATGAAACATAGATATGAGATGCAGTATCTCGCTTTAAGAAGCATTTGAACTCTATTGCTTCGATACGTAGACATCTGCAAACGCAATTTCCTTACAAGGAAGTGTCGCATTTACATTAATTTGAAGTGTAGACGAGGAATACATAACACTTCGCAAATCATATTACATCTTACCCTGAAACATAGAAATGAGATGCGATATCGCGTTTTAAGAAGCATTAAAACTCTATTGCTACGATACCTAGACATCTGCAGACGCTATTTCCTAGCAAGGAAGTGTCGCATTTACATTCATTTGAAGTGTAGACGAGGAATACATAACACTTCGCAAATCATATTACATCTTACCATGAAACATAGAAATGAGATGCGATATCGCGTTTTAAGAAGCATTAGAAATCTATTGCTACGATACGTAGACATCTGCAAACGCTATTTCCTTGCAAGGAAGTGTCGCATTTACATTCATTTGAAGTGTAGACGAGGAATACATAACACTTCGCAAATCACATTGTACCTTACCATGAAACATAGAAATGGGATGCGATATCGCGTTTTAAGAAGAATTAGAACACTATTGCTACGATAGGTAGACATCTGCAGACGCTATTTCCTAGCAAGGAAGTGTCGCATTTACATTCATTTGAAGTGTAGACGAGGAATACATAACACTTCGCAAATCATATTACATCTTACCATGAAACATAGAAATGAGATGCGATATCGCGTTTTAAGAAGCATTAGAAATATATTGCTACGATACGTAGACATCTGCAAACGCTATTTCCTTGCAAGGAAGTGTCGCATTTACATTCATTTGAATCGTAGTCGAGGAATGCATAACACTTCGCTATGAATATTATATCTTATCATGAAACATAGATATGAGATGCAATATCTCGTTTTAAGAAGCATTTGAACTCTATTGCTTCGATACGTAGACATCTGCAAACGCTATTTGCTTGCAAGGAAGTGTCGGATTTACTTTCATTTGAATCGTAGACGAGGAATGCATAACACTTCGCAATGAATATTATATCTTATCATGAAACATAGATATGAGATGCAGTATCTCGCTTTAAGAAGCATTTGAACTCTATTGCTTCGATACGTAGACATCTGCAAACGCAATTTCCTTACAAGGAAGTGTCGCATTTACATTAATTTGAAGTGTAGACGAGGAATACATAACACTTCGCAAATCATATTACATCTTACCCTGAAACATAGAAATGAGATGCGATATCGCGTTTTAAGAAGCATTAAAACTCTATTGCTACGATACCTAGACATCTGCAGACGCTATTTCCTAGCAAGGAAGTGTCGCATTTACATTCATTTGAAGTGTAGACGAGGAATACATAACACTTCGCAAATCATATTACATCTTACCATGAAACATAGAAATGAGATGCGATATCGCGTTTTAAGAAGCATTAGAAATCTATTGCTACGATACGTAGACATCTGCAAACGCTATTTCCTTGCAAGGAAGTTTCGCATTTACATTCATTTGAATCGTAGTCGAGGAATGCATAAGACTTCGCTATGAATATTATATCTTATCATAAAACATAGATATGAGATGCAGTATCTCGTTTTAAGAAGCATTTAAACTCTATTGCTTCGATACGTAGACATCTGCAGACGCTATTTCCTAGCAAGGAAGTGTCGCATTTACATTCATTTGAAGTGTAGACGAGGAATACATGACACTTCGCAAATTATATTATATCTTACCATAAAACATAGAAATGAGATGCGATATCGCGTTTTAAGAAGCATGAGAAATCCATTGCAACGATACGTAGACATCTGCAAACGCTATTTCCTTGCAAGGAAGTGTCGCATTTACATTCATTTGAAGTGTAGACGAGGAATACATAACACTTCGCAAATCACATTGTACCTTACCATGAAACATAGAAATGGGATGCGATATCGCGTTTTAAGAAGAATTAGAACACTATTGCTACGATAGGTAGACATCTGCAGACGCTATTTCCTAGCAAGGAAGTGTCGCATTTACATTCATTTGAAGTGTAGACGAGGAATACATAACACTTCGCAAATCATATTACATCTTACCATGAAACATAGAAATGAGATGCGATATCGCGTTTTAAGAAGCATTAGAAATCTATTGCTACGATACGTAGACATCTGCAAACGCTATTTCCTTGCAAGGAAGTGTCGCATTTACATTCATTTGAATCGTAGTCGAGGAATGCATAACACTTCGCTATGAATATTATATCTTATCATAAAACATAGATATGAGATGCAGTATCTCGTTTTAAGAAGCACTTAAACTCTATTGCTTCGATACGTAGACATCTGCAGACGCTATTTCCTAGCAAGGAAGTGTCGCATTTACATTCATTTGAAGTGTAGACGAGGAATACATGACACTTCGCAAATAATATTATATCTTACCATGAAACATAGAAATGAGATGCGATATCGCGTTTTAAAAAGCATTAGAAATCTATTGCTACGATACGTAGACATCTGCAAACACTATTTCCTAGCGAGGAAGTGTCGCATTTACATTCATTTGAACCGTAGACGAGGAAAAGCATAACACTTCGCAATGAATATTATATCTTATCATGAAACATAGATATGAGATGCAATATCTCGTTTTAAGAAGCATTTGAACTCTATTGCTTCGATACGTAGACATCTGCAAACGCAATTTCCTTACAAGGAAGTGTCGCATTTACATTAATTTGAAGTGTAGACGAGGAATACATAACACTTCGCAAATCATATTACATCTTACCATGAAACATAGAAATGAGATGCGATATCGCGTTTTAAGAAGCATTAAAACTCTATTGCTACGATACCTAGACATCTGCAGACGCTATTTCCTAGCAAGGAAGTGTCGCATTTACATTCATTTGAAGTGTAGACGAGGAATACATAACACTTCGCAAATCATATTACATCTTACCATGAAACATAGAAATGAGATGCGATATCGCGTTTTAAGAAGCATTAGAAATCTATTGCTACGATACGTAGACATCTGCAAACGCTATTTCCTTGCAAGGAAGTGTCGCATTTACATTCATTTGAATCGTAGTCGAGGAATGCATAAGACTTCGCTATGAATATTATATCTTATCATAAAACATAGATATGAGATGCAGTATCTCGTTTTAAGAAGCATTTAAACTCTATTGCTTCGATACGTAGACATCTGCAGACGCTATTTCCTAGCAAGGAAGTGTCGCATTTACATTCATTTGAAGTGTAGACGAGGAATACATGACACTTCGCAAATTATATTATATCTTACCATAAAACATAGAAATGAGATGCGATATCGCGTTTTAAGAAGCATGAGAAATCCATTGCAACGATACGTAGACATCTGCAAACGCTATTTCCTTGCAAGGAAGTGTCGCATTTACATTCATTTGAAGTGTAGACGAGGAATACATAACACTTCGCAAATCACATTGTACCTTACCATGAAACATAGAAATGGGATGCGATATCGCGTTTTAAGAAGAATTAGAACACTATTGCTACGATAGGCAGACATCTGCAGACGCTATTTCCTAGCAAGGAAGTGTCGCATTTACATTCATTTGAAGTGTAGACGAGGAATACATAACACTTCGCAAATCATATTACATCTTACCATGAAACATAGAAATGAGATGCGATATCGCGTTTTAAGAAGCATTAGAAATCTATTGCTACGATACGTAGACATCTGCAAACGCTATTTCCTTGCAAGGAAGTGTCGCATTTACATTCATTTGAATCGTAGTCGAGGAATGCATAACACTTCGCTATGAATATTATATCTTATCATAAAACATAGATATGAGATGCAGTATCTCGTTTTAAGAAGCACTTAAACTCTATTGCTTCGATACGTAGACATCTGCAGACGCTATTTCCTAGCAAGGAAGTGTCGCATTTACATTCATTTGAAGTGTAGACGAGGAATACATAACACTTCGCAAATCATATTATAACTTACCATAAAACATAGAAATGAGATGCGATATCGCGTTTTAAGAAGCATCAGAAATCCATTGCTACGATACGTAGACATCTGCAAACGCTATTTCCTTGCAAGGAAGTGTCGCATTTACGTTCATTTGAAGTGTAGACGAGGAATACGTAACACTTCGCAAATCATATTATATCTTACCATGAAACATAGAAATGAGATGCGATATCGCGTTTTAAGAAGAATTAGAACACTATTGCTACGATAGGTAGACATTTGCAAACGCTATTTCCTTGCAAGGAAGTGTCGCATTTACATTCATTTGAACCGTAGACGAGGAAAAGCATAACACTTCGCAATGAATATTATATCTTATCATGAAACATAGATATGAGATGCAATATCTCGTTTTAAGAAGCATTTGAACTCTATTGCTTCGATACGTAGACATCTGCAAACGCTATTTGCTTGCAAGGAAGTGTCGGATTTACTTTCATTTGAATCGTAGACGAGGAATGCATAACACTTCGCAATGAATATTATATCTTATCATGAAACATAGATATGAGATGCAGTATCTCGCTTTAAGAAGCATTTGAACTCTATTGCTTCGATACGTAGACATCTGCAAACGCAATTTCCTTACAAGGAAGTGTCGCATTTACATTAATTTGAAGTGTAGACGAGGAATACATAACACTTCGCAAATCATATTACATCTTACCCTGAAACATAGAAATGAGATGCGATATCGCGTTTTAAGAAGCATTAAAGCTCTATTGCTACGATACCTAGACATCTGCAGACGCTATTTCCTAGCAAGGAAGTGTCGCATTTACATTCATTTGAAGTGTAGACGAGGAATACATAACACTTCGCAAATCATATTACATCTTACCATGAAACATAGAAATGAGATGCGATATCGCGTTTTAAGAAGCATTAGAAATCTATTGCTACGATACGTAGACATCTGCAAACGCTATTTCCTTGCAAGGAAGTGTCGCATTTACATTCATTTGAAGTGTAGACGAGGAATACATAACACTTCGCAAATCACATTGTACCTTACCATGAAACATAGAAATGGGATGCGATATCGCGTTTTAAGAAGAATTAGAACACTATTGCTACGATAGGTAGACATCTGCAGACGCTATTTCCTAGCAAGGAAGTGTCGCATTTACATTCATTTGAAGTGTAGACGAGGAATACATAACACTTCGCAAATCATATTACATCTTACCATGAAACATAGAAATGAGATGCGATATCGCGTTTTAAGAAGCATTAGAAATCTATTGCTACGATACGTAGACATCTGCAAACGCTATTTCCTTGCAAGGAAGTGTCGCATTTACATTCATTTGAATCGTAGTCGAGGAATGCATAACACTTCGCTATGAATATTATATCTTATCATAAAACATAGATATGAGATGCAGTATCTCGTTTTAAGAAGCACTTAAACTCTATTGCTTCGATACGTAGACATCTGCAGACGCTATTTCCTAGCAAGGAAGTGTCGCATTTACATTCATTTGAAGTGTAGACGAGGAATACATGACACTTCGCAAATAATATTATATCTTACCATGAAACATAGAAATGAGATGCGATATCGCGTTTTAAAAAGCATTAGAAATCTATTGCTACGATACGTAGACATCTGCAAACACTATTTCCTAGCGAGGAAGTGTCGCATTTACATTCATTTGAACCGTAGACGAGGAAAAGCATAACACTTCGCAATGAATATTATATCTTATCATGAAACATAGATATGAGATGCAATATCTCGTTTTAAGAAGCATTTGAACTCTATTGCTTCGATACGTAGACATCTGCAAACGCAATTTCCTTACAAGGAAGTGTCGCATTTACATTAATTTGAAGTGTAGACGAGGAATACATAACACTTCGCAAATCATATTACATCTTACCATGAAACATAGAAATGAGATGCGATATCGCGTTTTAAGAAGCATTAAAACTCTATTGCTGCGATACCTAGACATCTGCAGACGCTATTTCCTAGCAAGGAAGTGTCGCATTTACATTCATTTGAAGTGTAGACGAGGAATACATAACACTTTGCAAATCATATTACATCTTACCATGAAACATAGAAATGAGATGCGATATCGCGTTTTAAGAAGAATTAGAACACTATTGCTACGATAGGTAGACATTTGCAAACGCTATTTCCTTGCAAGGAAGTGTCGCATTTACATTCATTTGAACCGTAGACGAGGAAAAGCATAACACTTCGCAATGAATATTATATCTTATCATGAAACATAGATATGAGATGCAATATCTCGTTTTTAGAAGCATTTGAACTCTATTGCTTCGATACGTAGACATCTGCAAACGCTATTTGCTTGCAAGGAAGTGTCGGATTTACTTTCATTTGAATCGTAGACGAGGAATGCATAACACTTCGCAATGAATATTATATCTTATCATGAAACATAGATATGAGATGCAGTATCTCGCTTTAAGAAGCATTTGAACTCTATTGCTTCGATACGTAGACATCTGCAAACGCAATTTCCTTACAAGGAAGTGTCGCATTTACATTAATTTGAAGTGTAGACGAGGAATACATAACACTTCGCAAATCATAATACATCTTACCCTGAAACATAGAAATGAGATGCGATATCGCGTTTTAAGAAGCATTAAAACTCTATTGCTACGATACCTAGACATCTGCAGACGCTATTTCCTAGCAAGGAAGTGTCGCATTTACATTCATTTGAAGTGTAGACGAGGAATACATAACACTTCGCAAATCATATTACATCTTACCATGAAACATAGAAATGAGATGCGATATCGCGTTTTAAGAAGCATTAGAAATCTATTGCTACGATACGTAGACATCTGCAAACGCTATTTCCTTGCAAGGAAGTTTCGCATTTACATTCATTTGAATCGTAGTCGAGGAATGCATAAGACTTCGCTATGAATATTATATCTTATCATAAAACATAGATATGAGATGCAGTATCTCGTTTTAAGAAGCATTTAAACTCTATTGCTTCGATACGTAGACATCTGCAGACGCTATTTCCTAGCAAGGAAGTGTCGCATTTACATTCATTTGAAGTGTAGACGAGGAATACATGACACTTCGCAAATTATATTATATCTTACCATAAAACATAGAAATGAGATGCGATATCGCGTTTTAAGAAGCATGAGAAATCCATTGCAACGATACGTAGACATCTGCAAACGCTATTTCCTTGCAAGGAAGTGTCGCATTTACATTCATTTGAAGTGTAGACGAGGAATACATAACACTTCGCAAATCACATTGTACCTTACCATGAAACATAGAAATGGGATGCGATATCGCGTTTTAAGAAGAATTAGAACACTATTGCTACGATAGGTAGACATCTGCAGACGCTATTTCCTAGCAAGGAAGTGTCGCATTTACATTCATTTAAAGTCTAGACGAGGAATACATAATAATTCGCAATGAATATTATATCTTATCATGAAACATAGATATGAGATGCAATATCTCGTTTTAAGAAGCATTTGAACTCTATTGCTTCGATACGTAGACATCTGCAAACGCTATTTCCTTGCAAGAAAGTGTCGCATTTACATTCATTTGAAGTGTAGACGAGGAATACATAACACTTCGCAAATCATATTATATCTTACCATAAAACATAGAAATGAGATGCGATATCGCGTTTTAAGAAGCATCAGAAATCCATTGCTACGATACGTAGACATCTGCAAACGCTATTTCCTTGCAAGGAAGTGTCGCATTTACATTCATTTGAATCGTAGACGAGGAATGCATAACACTTCGCAATGAATATTATATCTTATCATGAAACATAGATATGAGATGCAATATCTCGTTTTAAGAAGCATTTGAACTCTATTGCTTCGATACGTAGACATCTGCAAACGCTATTTCCCTGCAAGGAAGTGTCGCATTTACATTCATTTGAGGTGTAGACGAGGAATACATAACACTTCGCAAATCATATTATATCTTACCATGAAACATAGAAATGAGATGCGATATCGCCGTTTTAAAAAGCATTAGAAATCTATTGCTACGATACGTAGACATCTGCAAACGCTATTTCCTAGCGAGGAAGTATCGCATTCACATTCATTTGAAGTGTAGACGAGGAATACATGACACTTCGCAAATCATGTTATATCTTACCATAAAACATAGAAATGAGATGCGATATCGCGTTTCAAGAAGCATTAGAAAGCTATTGTTACGATACGTAGACATCTGCAAACGCCATTTCCTAGCGAGGAAGTATCGCATTCACATTCATTTGAAGTGTAGACGAGGAATACATAACACTTCGCAAATCATGTTATATCTTACCATGAAACATAGAAATGAGATGCGATATCGCGTTTTAAGAATCATAAGAACTCTATTGCTACGATACCTAGACATCTGCAGACGCTATTTTCTAGCGAGAAAGTGTCGCATTCACATTCATTTGAAGTGTAGACGAAGAATACATAACACTTCGCAAATCATATTATATCTTACCATAAAACATAGAAATGAGATGCGATATCGCGTTTTAAGAGGCATCAGAAATCCATTCCTTGCAAGGAAGTGTCGCATTTACATTCGTTTGAATCGTAGACGAGGAATGCATAACAATTCGCAATGAATATTATATCCTATCATGAAACATAGATATGAGATGCAATATCTCGTTTTAAGAAGCATTTGAACTCTATTGCCTCGATACGTAGACATCTGCAAACGCTATTTCCTTGCAAGGAAGTGTCGCATTTACATTCATTTGAAGTTGAGACAAGGAATACATAACACTTTGCAAATCATATTACATCTTACCATGAAACATAGAAATGAGATGCGATATCGCGTTTTAAGAAGCATTAGAACTCTATTGCTACGATACCTAGACATCTGCAGACGCTATTTCCTAGCAAGGAAGTGTCGCATTTACATTCATTTGAAGTGTAGACGAGGAATACATAACACTTCGCAAATCATATTATACCTTACCATGAAACATAGAAATGAGATGCGATATCGCGTTTTAAGAATTATAAGAACTCTATTGCTACGATACGTAGACATCTGCAAACGCTATTTCCTTGCAAGGAAGTGTCGCATTTACATTCATTTGAATCGTAGACGAGGAATGCATAACACTTCGCAATGAATATTATATCTTATCATGAAACATAGATATGAGATGCAATATCTCGTTTTAAGAAGCATTTGAACTCTATTGCTTCGATACGTAGACATCTGCAAGCGCTATTTCCCTGCAAGGAAGTGTCGCATTTACATTCATTTGAGGTGTAGACGAGGAATACATAACACTTCGCAAATCATGTTATATCTTACCATGAAACATAGAAATGAGATGCGATATCGCGTTTTAAGAATCATAAGAACTCTATTGCTACGATACCTAGACATCTGCAGACGCTATTTCCTAGCGAGAAAGTGTCGCGTTCACATTCATTTGAAGTCTAGACGAGGAATACATAATAATTCGCAATGAATATTATATCTTATCATGAAACATAGATATGAGATGCAATATCTCGTTTTAAGGAGCATTTGAACTCTATTGCTTCGATACGTAGACATCTGCAAACGCTATTTCCCTGCAAGGAAGTGTCGCATTTACATTCATTTGAGGTGTAGACGAGGAATACATAACACTTCGCAAATCATATTATATCTTACCATGAAACATAGAAATGAGATGCGATATCGCCGTTTTAAAAAGCATTAGAAATCTATTGCTACTATACGTAGACATCTGCAAACGCTATTTCCTAGCGAGGAAGTATCGCATTCACATTCATTTGAAGTGTAGACGAGGAATACATGACACTTCGCAAATCATGTTATATCTTACCATGAAACATAGAAATGAGATGCGATATCGCGTTTTAAGAAGCATTAGAACTCTATTGCTACAATACCTAGACATCTGCAGACGCTATTTCCTAGCAAGGAAGTGTCGCATTTACATTCATTTGAAGTGTAGACGAGGAATACATAACACTTCGCAAATCATATTACATCTTACCATGAAACATAGAAATGAGATGCGATATCGCGTTTTAAGAAGCATTAGAAATTTATTGCTACGATACGTAGACATCAGCAAACGCTATTTCCTTGCAAGGAAGTGTCGCATTTACATTCATTTGTATCTTAGTCGAGGAATGCATAACACTTCGCTATGAATATTATATCTTATCATAAAACATAGATATGAGATGCAGTATCTCGTTTTAAGAAGCATTTAAACTCTATTGCTTCGATACGTAGACATCTGCAAACGCTATTTCCCTGCAAGGAAGTGTCGCATTTACATTCATTTGAGGTGTAGACGAGGAATACATAACACTTCGCAAATCATGTTATATCTTACCATGAAACATAGAAATGAGATGCGATATCGCGTTTTAAGAATCATAAGAACTCTATTGCTACGATACCTAGACATCTGCAGACGCTATTTCCTAGCGAGAAAGTGTCGCGTTCACATTCATTTGAAGTCTAGACGAGGAATACATAATAATTCGCAATGAATATTATATCTTATCATGAAACATAGAAATGAGATGCGATATCGCGTTTTAAGAAGCATTAGAAATCTATTGCTACGATACGTAGACATCTGCAAACGCTATTTCCTTGCAAGGAAGTGTCGCATTTACATTCATTGGAATCGTAGTCGAGGAATGCATAACACTTCGCTATGAATATTATATCATATCATAAAACATAGATATGAGATGCAGTATCTCGTTTTAAGAAGCATTTAAACTCTATTGCTTCGATACGTAGACATCTGCAGACGCTATTTCCTAGCAAGGAAGTGTCATAATTACATTCATTTGAAGTGTAGACGAGGAATACATAACACTTCGCAATTCATGTTATATCTTACCATGAAACATAGAAATGAGATGCGATATCGCGTTTTAAGAAGCATCAGAAATCCATTGCTACGATACGTAGACATCTGCAGACGCTATTTCCTTGCAAGGAAGTGTCGCATTTACATTCATTTGAACCGTAGACGAGGAAAAGCATAACACTTCGCAATGAATATTATATCTTATCATGAAGCATAGATATGAGATGCAATATCTCGTTTTAAGAAGCACTTGAACACTATTGCTTCGATACGTAGACATCTGCAGACGCTATTTCCCAGCAAGGAAGTGTCGCATTTACATTCATTTGAGGTGTAGACGAGGAATACATAACACTTCGCAAATCATATTATATCTTACCATGAAACATAGAAATGAGATGCGATATCGCCGTTTTAAAAAGCATTAGAAATCTATTGCTACGATACGTAGACATCTGCAAACGCTATTTCCTAGCGAGGAAGTATTGCATTCACATTCATTTGAAGTGTAGACGAGGAATACATGACACTTCGCAAATCATGTTATATCTTACCATGAAACATAGAAATGAGATGCGATATCGTGTTTTAAGTAGCATTAGAAAGCTATTGCTACGATACCTAGACATCTGCAGACGCTATTTCCTAGCGAGAAAGTGTCGCATTCACATTCATTTGAAGTCTAGACGAGGAATACATAATAATTCGCAATGAATATTATATCTTATCATGAAACATAGATATGAGATGCAATATCTCGTTTTAAGGAGCATTTGAACTCTATTGCTTCGATACGTAGACATCTGCAAACGCTATTTCCCTGCAAGGAAGTGTCGCATTTACATTCATTTGAGGTGTAGACGAGGAATACATAACACTTCGCAAATCATATTATATCTTACCATGGAACATAGAAATGAGATGCGATATCGCCGTTTTAAAAAGCATTAGAAATCTATTGCTACGATACGTAGACATCTGCAAACGCTATTTCCTAGCGAGGAAGTATCGCATTCACATTCATTTGAAGTGTAGACGAGGAATACATGACACTTCGCAAATCATGTTATATCTTACCATGAAACATAGAAATGAGATGCGATATCGTGTTTTAAGTAGCATTAGAAAGCTATTGCTACGATACCTAGACATCTGCAGACGCTATTTCCTAGCGAGAAAGTGTCGCATTCACATTCATTTGAAGTCTAGACGAGGAATACATAATAATTCGCAATGAATATTATATCTTATCATGAAACATAGATATGAGATGCAATATCTCGTTTTAAGGAGCATTTGAACTCTATTGCTTCGATACGTAGACATCTGCAAACGCTATTTCCCTGCAAGGAAGTGTCGCATTTACATTCATTTGAGGTGTAGACGAGGAATACATAACACTTCGCAAATCATATTATATCTTACCATGAAACATAGAAATGAGATGCGATATCGCCGTTTTAAAAAGCATTAGAAATCTGTTGCTACTATACGTAGACATCTGCAAACGCTATTTCCTAGCGAGGAAGTATCGCATTCACATTCATTTGAAGTGTAGACGAGGAATACATGACACTTCGCAAATCATGTTATATCTTACCATGAAACATAGAAATGAGATGCGATATCGCGTTTTAAGAAGCATTAGAAAGCTATTGCTACGATACGTAGACATCTGCAGACGCTATTTCCTAGCGAGAAAGTGTCGCATTCACATTCATTTGAAGTGTAGACGAAGAATACATAACACTTCGCAAATCATATTATACCTTACCATGAAACATAGAAATGAGATGCGATGTATCGTTTTAAGAATCCTAAGAACTCTATTGCTACGATACGTAGACATCTGCAAACGCTATTTCCTAGCGAGGAAGTATCGCATTCACATTCATTTGAAGTGTAGACGAGGTATACATAACACTTCGCAAATCATGTTATATCTTACCATGAAACATAGAAATGAGATGCGATATCGCTTTGTAAGAAGCATTAGAACTCTATTGCTTCGATACGTAGACATCTGCAAACGCTATTTCCTTGCAAGGAAGTATCGCATTTACATTCACTTGAAGTGTAGGCGAGGAATACATAACACTTCGCAAATCATATTATACCTTACCATGAAACATTGAAATGAGATGCGATATCGCGGTTTAAGAATTATAAGAACTCTATTGCTACGATACGTAGACATCTGCAAACGCTATTTCCTTGCAAGGAAGTGTCGCATTTACATTCATTTGAATCGTAGACGAGGAATGCATAACACTTCGCAATGAATATTATATCTTATCATGAAACATAGATATGAGATGCAATATCTCGTTTTAAGAAGCATTTGAACTCTATTGCTTCGAAACGTAGACATCTGCAAACGCTATTTCCCTGCAAGGAAGTGTGGCATTTACATTCATTTGAGTTGTAGACGAGGAATACATAACACTTCGCAAATCATATTATATCTTACCATGAAACATAGAAATGAGATGCGACATCGCCGTTTTAAAAAGCATTAGAAATCTATTGCTACGATACGTAGACATCTGCAAACGCTATTTCCTAGCGAGGAAGTATCGCATTCACATTCATTTGAAGTGTAGACGAGGAATACGTAACACTTCGCAAATCATGTTATATCTTACCATGAAACATAGAAATGAGATGCGATATCGCGTTTTAAGAATCATAAGAACTCTATTGCTACGATACCTAGACATCTGCAGACGCTATTTCCTAGCGAGAAAGTGTCGCATTCACATTCATTTGAAGTGTAGACGAAGAATACATAACACTTCGCAAATCATATTATACCTTACCATGAAACATAGAAATTAGATGCGATATATCGTTTTAAGAATCATAAGAACTCTGTTGCTACGATACGTAGACATCTGCAAACGCTATTTCCTTGCAAGGAAGTGTCGCATTTACATTCATTTGAATCGTAGACGAGGAATGCATAACACTTCGCAATGAATATTATATCTTATCATGAAACATAGATATGAGATGCAATATCTCGTTTTAAGAAGCATTTGAACTCTATTGCTTCGATACGTAGACATCTGCAAACGCTATTTCCCTGCAAGGAAGTGTCGCATTTACATTCATTTGAGGTGTAGACGAGGAATACATAACACTTCGCAAATCATATTATATCTTACCATGGAACATAGAAATGAGATGCGATATCGCCGTTTTAAAAAGCATTAGAAATCTATTGCTACGATACGTAGACATCTGCAAACGCTATTTCCTAGCGAGGAAGTATTGCATTCACATTCATTTGAAGTGTAGACGAGGAATACATGACACTTCGCAAATCATATTATATCTTACCATGAAACATAGAAATGAGATGCGATATCGCCGTTTTAAAAAGCATTAGAAATCTATTGCTACGATACGTAGACATCTGCAAACGCTATTTCCTAGCGAGGAAGTATCGCATTCACATTCATTTGAAGTGTAGACGAGGAATACGTAACACTTCGCAAATCATGTTATATCTTACCATGAAACATAGAAACGAGATGCGATATCGCGTTTTAAGAATCATAAGAACTCTATTGCTACGATACCTAGACATCTGCAGACGCTATTTCCTAGCGAGAAAGTGTCGCATTCACATTCATTTGAAGTGTAGACGAAGAATACATAACACTTCGCAAATCATATTATACCTTACCATGAAACATAGAAATTAGATGCGATATATCGTTTTAAGAATCATAAGAACTCTGTTGCTACGATACGTAGACATCTGCAAACGCTATTTCCTTGCAAGGAAGTGTCGCATTTACATTCATTTGAATCGTAGACGAGGAATGCATAACACTTCGCAAATCACATTACATCTTACCATGAAACGTAGAAATGAGATGCGATATCGCGTTTTAAGAAGCATTAGAACTCTATTGCTACGATACCCAGACATCTGCAGACGCTATTACCTAACAAGGTAGTGTCGCATTTACATTCATTTGAAGTGTAGACGAGGAATACATGACACATAGCTAATCATCTTATATCTTACCATGAAACATAGAAATGAGATGCGATATCGCGTTTTAAGAAGCATTAGAAAGCTATTGCTACGATACGTAGACATCTGCAAACGCTATTTCCTAGCGGGGAAGTATCGCATTCACATTCATTTGAAGTGTAGACGAGGAATACATAACACTTCGCAAATCATATTATATCTTACCATGAATCATAGAAATGAGATGCGATATCTCGTTTTAAGAAGCATTTGAACTCTATTGCTTCGATGCGAAGACATCTGCAAACGCTATTTCCTTGCAAGGAAGTGTCGCATTTACATTCATTTGAAGTGTAGACGAGGAATACATAACACTTCGCAAATCATATTATATCTTACCATAAAACATAGAAATGAGATGCGATATCGCGTTATAAGAAGCATCAGAAATCCATTGCTACGATACGTAGACATCTGCAAACGCAATTTCCTTGCAAGGTAGTGTCGCATTTACATTCATTTGAAGTGTAGACGAGGAATACATGACACATAGCTAATCATCTTATATCTTACCATGAAACATAGAAATGAGATGCGATATCGCGTTTTAAGAAGCATTAGAAAGCTATTGCTACGATACGTAGACATCTGCAAACGCTATTTCCTAGCGGGGAAGTATCGCATTCACATTCATTTGAAGTGTAGACGAGGAATACATAACACTTCGCAAATCATATTATATCTTACCATGAATCATAGAAATGAGATGCGATATCTCGTTTTAAGAAGCATTTGAACTCTATTGCTTCGATGCGAAGACATCTGCAAACGCTATTTCCTTGCAAGGAAGTGTCGCATTTACATTCATTTGAAGTGTAGACGAGGAATACATAACACTTCGCAAATCATATTATATATTACCATAAAACATAGAAATGAGATGCGATATCGCGTTTTAAGAAGCATCAGAAATCCATTGCTACGATACGTAGACATCTGCAAACGCTATTTCCTTGCAAGGAAGTGTCGCATTTACATTCATTTGAAGTGAAGACGAGGAATACATAACACTTCGCAAATCATATTATACCTTACCATGAAACATAGAAATGAGATGCGATATCGCGTTTTAAGAAGAATTAGAACACTATTGCTACGATAGGTAGACATTTGCAAACGCTATTTCCTTGCAAGGAAGTGTCGCATTTACATTCATTTGAACCGTAGACGAGGAAAAGCATAACACTTCGCAATGAATATTATATCTTACCATGAAACATAGAAATGAGATGCGATATCACGTTTTAAGAAGCATTAGAAATCTATTGCTACGATACGTAGACATCTGCAAACGCTATTTCCTTGCAAGGAAGTGTCGCATTTACATTCATTTGAATCGTAGTCGAGGAATGCATAACACTTCGCTGTGAATATTATATCTTATCATAAAACATAGATATGAGATGCAGTATCTCGTTTTAAGAAGCATTTAAACTCTATTGCTTCGATACGTAGACATCTGCAGACGCTATTTCCTAGCAAGGAACTGTCGCATTTACATTCATTTGAAGTGTAGACGAGGTATACATAACACTTCGCAAATCATGTTATATCTTACCATGAAACATAGAAATGAGATGCGATATCGCTTTGTAAGAAGCATTAGAACTCTATTGCTTCGATACGTAGACATCTGCAAACGCTATTTCCTTGCAAGGAAGTGTCGCATTTACATTCACTTGAAGTGTAGGCGAGGAATACATAACACTTCGCAAATCATATTATACCTTACCATGAAACATTGAAATGAGATGCGATATCGCGTTTTAAGAATTATAAGAACTCTATTGCTACGATACGTAGACATCTGCAAACGCTATTTCCTTGCAAGGAAGTGTCGCATTTACATTCATTTGAATCGTAGACGAGGAATGCATAACACTTCGCAATGAATATTATATCTTATCATGAAACATAGATATGAGATGCAATATCTCGTTTTAAGAAGCATTTGAACTCTATTGCTTCGAAACGTAGACATCTGCAAACGCTATTTCCTAGCGGGGAAGTATCGCATTCACATTCATTTGAAGTGTAGACGAGGAATACATAACACTTCGCAAATCATATTATATCTTACCATGAATCATAGAAATGAGATGCGATATCTCGTTTTAAGAAGCATTTGAACTCTATTGCTTCGATGCGAAGACATCTGCAAACGCTATTTCCTTGCAAGGAAGTGTCGCATTTACATTCATTTGAAGTGTAGACGAGGAATACATAACACTTCGCAAATCATATTATATCTTACCATAAAACATAGAAATGAGATGCGATATCGCGTTATAAGAAGCATCAGAAATCCATTGCTACGATACGTAGACATCTGCAAACGCAATTTCCTTGCAAGGTAGTGTCGCATTTACATTCATTTGAAGTGTAGACGAGGAATACATGACACATAGCTAATCATCTTATATCTTACCATGAAACATAGAAATGAGATGCGATATCGCGTTTTAAGAAGCATTAGAAAGCTATTGCTACGATACGTAGACATCTGCAAACGCTATTTCCTAGCGGGGAAGTATCGCATTCACATTCATTTGAAGTGTAGACGAGGAATACATAACACTTCGCAAATCATATTATATCTTACCATGAATCATAGAAATGAGATGCGATATCTCGTTTTAAGAAGCATTTGAACTCTATTGCTTCGATGCGAAGACATCTGCAAACGCTATTTCCTTGCAAGGAAGTGTCGCATTTACATTCATTTGAAGTGTAGACGAGGAATACATAACACTTCGCAAATCATATTATATCTTACCATAAAACATAGAAATGAGATGCGATATCGCGTTTTAAGAAGCATCAGAAATCCATTGCTACGATACGTAGACATCTGCAAACGCTATTTCCTTGCAAGGAAGTGTCGCATTTACATTCATTTGAAGTGAAGACGAGGAATACATAACACTTCGCAAATCATATTATACCTTACCATGAAACATAGAAATGAGATGCGATATCGCGTTTTAAGAAGAATTAGAACACTATTGCTACGATAGGTAGACATTTGCAAACGCTATTTCCTTGCAAGGAAGTGTCGCATTTACATTCATTTGAACCGTAGACGAGGAAAAGCATAACACTTCGCAATGAATATTATATCTTACCATGAAACATAGAAATGAGATGCGATATCACGTTTTAAGAAGCATTAGAAATCTATTGCTACGATACGTAGACATCTGCAAACGCTATTTCCTTGCAAGGAAGTGTCGCATTTACATTCATTTGAATCGTAGTCGAGGAATGCATAACACTTCGCTGTGAATATTATATCTTATCATAAAACATAGATATGAGATGCAGTATCTCGTTTTAAGAAGCATTTAGACTCTATTGCTTCGATACGTAGACATCTGCAGACGCTATTTCCTAGCAAGGAACTGTCGCATTTACATTCATTTGAAGTGTAGACGAGGTATACATAACACTTCGCAAATCATGTTATATCTTACCATGAAACATAGAAATGAGATGCGATATCGCTTTGTAAGAAGCATTAGAACTCTATTGCTTCGATACGTAGACATCTGCAAACGCTATTTCCTTGCAAGGAAGTGTCGCATTTACATTCACTTGAAGTGTAGGCGAGGAATACATAACACTTCGCAAATCATATTATACCTTACCATGAAACATTGAAATGAGATGCGATATCGCGTTTTAAGAATTATAAGAACTCTATTGCTACGATACGTAGACATCTGCAAACGCTATTTCCTTGCAAGGAAGTGTCGCATTTACATTCATTTGAATCGTAGACGAGGAATGCATAACACTTCGCAATGAATATTATATCTTATCATGAAACATAGATATGAGATGCAATATCTCGTTTTAAGAAGCATTTGAACTCTATTGCTTCGAAACGTAGACATCTGCAAACGCTATTTCCCTGCAAGGAAGTGTCGCATTTACATTCATTTGAGTTGTAGACGAGGAATACATAACACTTCGCAAATCATATTATATCTTACCATGAAACATAGAAATGAGATGCGATATCGCCGTTTTAAAAAGCATTAGAAATCTATTGCTACGATACGTAGACATCTGCAAACGCTATTTCCTAGCGAGGAAGTATCGCATTCACATTCATTTGAAGTGTAGACGAGGAATACGTAACACTTCGCAAATCATGTTATATCTTACCATGAAACATAGAAATGAGATGCGATATCGCGTTTTAAGAATCATAAGAACTCTATTGCTACGATACCTAGACATCTGCAGACGCTATTTCCTAGCGAGAAAGTGTCGCATTCACATTCATTTGAAGTGTAGACGAAGAATACATAACACTTCGCAAATCATATTATACCTTACCATGAAACATAGAAATTAGATGCGATATATCGTTTTAAGAATCATAAGAACTCTGTTGCTACGATACGTAGACATCTGCAAACGCTATTTCCTTGCAAGGAAGTGTCGCATTTACATTCATTTGAATCGTAGACGAGGAATGCATAACACTTCGCAAATCATATTACATCTTACCATGAAACGTAGAAATGAGATGCGATATCGCGTTTTAAGAAGCATTAGAACTCTATTGCTACGATACACAGACATCTGCAGACGCTATTACCTAACAAGGTAGTGCCGCATTTACATTCATTTGAAGTGTAGACGAGGAATACATGACACATAGCTAATCATCTTATATCTTACCATGAAACATAGAAATGAGATGCGATATCGCGTTTTAAGAAGCATTAGAAAGCTATTGCTACGATACGTAGACATCTGCAAACGCTATTTCCTTGCAAGGAAGTGTCGCATTTACATTCATTTGAAGTGTAGACGAGGAATACGTAACACTTCGCAAATCATATTACATCTTACCATAAAACATAGAAATGAGATGCGATATCGCGTTTTAAGAAGCATCAGAAATCCATTGCTACGATACGTAGACATCTGCAAACGCTATTTCCTTGCAAGGAAGTGTCGCATTTACATTCATTTGAACCGTAGACGAGGAAAAGCATAACACTTCGCAATGAATATTATATCTTATCATGAAGCATAGATATGAAATGCAATATCTCGTTTTAAGAAGCACTTGAACACTATTGCTTCGATACGTAGACATCTGCAAACGCTATTTCCTTGCAAGGAAGTGTCGCATTTACATTCATTTGAAGTGTAGACGAGGAATACATAACACTTCGCAAATCATATATTATCTTACCATAAAACATAGAAATGAGGTGCGATATCGCGTTTTAAGAAGCAACAGAAATCCATTGCTACGATACGTAGACATCTGCAAACGCTATTTCCTTGCAAGAAAGTGTCGCATTTACATTCATTTGAAGTGTAGACAAGGAATACATAACACTTCGCAAATCATATTATATCTTACCATAAAACATAGAAATGAGATGCGGTATCGCGTTTTAAGAGGCATCAGAAATCCATTCCTTGCAAGGAAGTGTCGCATTTACATTCGTTTGAATCGTAGACGAGGAATGCATAACAATTCGCAATGAATATTATATCCTATCATGAAACATAGATATGAGATGCAATATCTCCTTTTAAGAAGCATTTGAACTCTATTGCTTCGATACGTAGACATCTGCAAACGCTATTTCCTTGCAAGGAAGTGTCGCATTTACATTCATTTGAAGTTGAGACAAGGAATACATAACACTTTGCAAATCATATTATATCTTACCATGAAACATAGAAATGAGATGCGATATCGCGTTTTAAGAAGCATTAGAACTCTATTGCTACGATACCTAGACATCTGCAGACGCTATTTCCTAGCAAGGAAGTGTCGCATTTACATTCATTTGAAGTGTAGACGAGGAATACATAACACTTCGCAAATCATATTACATCTTACCATGAAACATAGAAATGAGATGCGATATCGCGATTTAAGAAGCATTAGAAATCCATTGCTACGATACGTAGACATCTGCAAACGCTATTTCCTTGCAAGGAAGTGTCGCATTTACATTCATTTGAATCGTAGTCGAGGAATGCATAACACTTCGCTATGAATATTATATCTTATCATAAAACATAGATATGAGATGCAGTATCTCGTTTTAAGAAGCATTTAAACTCTATTGCTTCGATACGTAGACATCTGCAGACGCTATTTCCCAGCAAGGAAGTGTCGCATTTACATTCATTTGAAGTGTAGACGAGGAATACATAACACTGCGCAAATCATATTATATCTTACCATAAAACATAGAAATGAGATGCGATATCGCGTTTTAAGAAGCATCAGAAATCCATTGCTACGATACGTAGACATCTGCAAACGCTATTTCCTTGCAAGGAAGTGTCGCATTTACATTCATTTGAAGTGTAGACGAGGAATACATAACACTTCGCAAATCATATTATACCTTACCATGAAACATAGAAATGAGATGCGATATCGCGTTTTAAGAAGAATTAGAACACTATTGCTACGATAGGTAGACATTTGCAAACGCTATTTCCTTGCAAGGAAGTGTCGCATTTACATTCATTTGAGGTGTACACGAGGTATACATAACACTTCGCAAATCATATTATACCTTACCATGAAACATAGAAATGAGATGCGATATCGCGTTTTAAGAAGAATTAGAACACTATTGCTACGATAGGTAGACATCTGCAAACGCTATTTCCTAGCGAGGAAGTATCGCATTCACATTCATTTGAAGTGTAGACGAGGAATACATAACACTTCGCAAATCATATTATACCTTACCATGAAACATAGAAATGAGATGCGATGTATCGTTTTAAGAATCATAAGAACTCTATTGCTACGATACGTAGACATCTGCAAACGCTATTTCCTTGCAAGGAAGTGTCGCATTTACATTCATTTGAATCGTAGACGAGGAATGCATAACACTTCGCAAATCATATTACATCTTACCATGAAACGTAGAAATTAGATGCGATATCGCGTTTTAAGAAGCATTAGAACTCTATTGCTACGATACCCAGACATCTGCAGACGCTATTTCCTAACAAGGAAGTGTCGCATTTACATTCATTTGAAGTGTAGACGAGGAATACATGACACATAGCTAATCATCTTATATCTTACCATGAAACATAGAAATGAGATGCGATATCGCGTTTTAAGAAGCATTAGAACTCTATTGCTACGATACGTAGACATCTGCAAACGCTATTTCCTAGCGAGCGAGTGTCGCATTTACATTCATTTGAAGTGTATACGAGGAATACATAACACTTCGCAAATCATATTATATCTTACCATAAAACATAGAAATGAGATGCGATATCGCGTTTTAAGAAGCATCAGAAATCCATTGCTACGATACGTAGACATCTGCAAGCGCTATTTCCTTGCAAGGAAGTGTCGCATTTACATTCATATGAAGTGTAGACGAGGAATACATAACACTTCGCAAATCATATTATACCTTACCATGAAACATAGAAATGAGATGCGATATCGCGTTTTAAGAAGAATTAGAACACTATTGCTACGATAGGTAGACATTTGCGAACGCTATTTCCTTGCAAGGAAGTGTCGCATTTACATTCATTTGAACCGTAGACGAGGAAAAGCATAACACTTCGCAATGAATATTATATCTTATCATGAAACATAGATATGAGATGCAATATCTCGTTTTAAGAAGCATTTGAACTCTATTGCTTCGATACGTAGACATCTGCAAACGCTATTTCCTTGCAAGGAAGTGTCGCATTCACATTCATTTGAAGTGTAGACGAGGTATACATAACACTTCGCAAATCATGTTATATCTTACCATGAAACATAGAAATGAGATGCGATATCGCGTTGTAAGAAGCATTAGAACTCTATTGCTTCGATACGTAGACATCTGCAAACGCTATTTCCTTGCAAGGAAGTGTCGCATTTACATTCACTTGAAGTGTAGGCGAGGAATACATAACACTTCGCAAATCATATTACATCTTACCATGAAACATAGAAATGAGATGCGATATCGCGATTTAAGAAGCATTAGAAATCCATTGCTACGATACGTAGACATCTGCAAACGCTATTTCCTTGCAAGGAAGTGTCGCATTTACATTCATTTGAATCGTAGTCGAGGAATGCATAACACTTCGCTATGAATATTATATCTTATCATAAAACATAGATATGAGATGCAGTATCTCGTTTTAAGAAGCATTAGAACTCTATTGCTACGATACGTAGACATCTGCAAACGCTATTTCCTAGCGAGCGAGTGTCGCATTTACATTCATTTGAAGTGTATACGAGGAATACATAACACTTCGCAAATCATATTATATCTTACCATAAAACATAGAAATGAGATGCGATATCGCGTTTTAAGAAGCATCAGAAATCCATTGCTACGATACGTAGACATCTGCAAGCGCTATTTCCTTGCAAGGAAGTGTCGCATTTACATTCATATGAAGTGTAGACGAGGAATACATAACACTTCGCAAATCATATTATACCTTACCATGAAACATAGAAATGAGATGCGATATCGCGTTTTAAGAAGAATTAGAACACTATTGCTACGATAGGTAGACATTTGCGAACGCTATTTCCTTGCAAGGAAGTGTCGCATTTACATTCATTTGAACCGTAGACGAGGAAAAGCATAACACTTCGCAATGAATATTATATCTTATCATGAAACATAGATATGAGATGCAATATCTCGTTTTAAGAAGCATTTGAACTCTATTGCTTCGATACGTAGACATCTGCAAACGCTATTTCCTTGCAAGGAAGTGTCGCATTCACATTCATTTGAAGTGTAGACGAGGTATACATAACACTTCGCAAATCATGTTATATCTTACCATGAAACATAGAAATGAGATGCGATATCGCGTTGTAAGAAGCATTAGAACTCTATTGCTTCGATACGTAGACATCTGCAAACGCTATTTCCTTGCAAGGAAGTGTCGCATTTACATTCACTTGAAGTGTAGGCGAGGAATACATAACACTTCGCAAATCATATTACATCTTACCATGAAACATAGAAATGAGATGCGATATCGCGATTTAAGAAGCATTAGAAATCCATTGCTACGATACGTAGACATCTGCAAACGCTATTTCCTTGCAAGGAAGTGTCTCATTTACATTCATTTGAATCGTAGTCGAGGAATGCATAACACTTCGCTATGAATATTATATCTTATCATAAAACATAGATATGAGATGCAGTATCTCGTTTTAAGAAGCATTTAAACTCTATTGCTTCGATACGTAGACATCTGCAGACGCTATTTCCCAGCAAGGAAGTGTCGCATTTACATTCATTTGAAGTGTAGACGAGGAATACATAACACTACGCAAATCATATTATATCTTACCATAAAACATAGAAATGAGATGCGATATCGCGTTTTAAGAAGCATCAGAAATCCATTGCTACGATACGTAGACATCTGCAAACGCTATTTCCTTGCAAGGAAGTGTCGCATTTACATTCATTTGAAGTGTAGACGAGGAATACATAACACTTCGCAAATCATATTATACCTTACCATGAAACATAGAAATGAGATGCGATATCGCGTTTTAAGAAGAATTAGAACACTATTGCTACGATAGGTAGACATTTGCAAACGCTATTTCCTTGCAAGGAAGTGTCGCATTTACATTCATTTGAACCGTAGACGAGGAAAAGCATAACACTTCGCAATGAATATTATATCTTATCATGAAACATAGATATGAGATGCAATATCTCGTTTTAAGAAGCATTTGAACTCTATTGCTTCGATACGTAGACATCTGCAAACGCTATTTCCTTGCAAGGAAGTGTCGCATTCTCATTCACTTGAACTGTAGACGAGGTATACATAACACTTCGCAAATCATGTTATATCTTACCATGAAACATAGAAATGAGATGCGATATCGCGTTGTGTGAAGCATTAGAACTCTATTGCTTCGATACGTAGACATCTGCAAACGCTATTTCCTTGCAAGGAAGTGTCGCATTTACATTCACTTGAAGTGTAGGCGAGGAATACATAACACTTCGCAAATCATATTATATCTTACCATGAAATATGGAAAGGAGATGCGATATCGCGTTTTAAGAAGCATTAGAATTCTATTGCTACGATACGTAGACATCTGCAAACGCTATTTCCTAGCGAGCGAGTGTCGCATTTACATTCATTTGAAGTGTAGACGAGGAATACATAACACTTCGCAAATCATATTATATCTTACCATGAAACATAGAAATGAGATGCGATATCGCGTTTTAAGAAGCATTAGAACTCTATTGCTACGATACGTAGACATCTGCAAACGCTATTTCCTTGCAAGGAAGTGTCGCATTTACATTCATTTGAAGTGTAGACGGGGAATACGTGATACTTCGCAAATCATATTATATCTTACCATGAAACATAGAAATGAGGTGCGATATCGCGTTTTAAGAAGCATTAGAAATCTATTGCTACGATACGTAGACATCCGCAAACGCTATTTCCTTGCAAGGAAGTGTCGCATTTACTTTCATTTGAATCGTAGACGAGGAATGCATAACACTTCGCAAATCATATTATATCTTACCATAAAACATAGAAATGAGATGCGATATCGCGTTTTAAGAAGCATCAGAAATCCATTGCTACGATACGTAGACATCTGCAAACGCTATTTCCTTGCAAGGAAGTGTCGCATTTACATTCATTTGAAGTGTAGACGAGGAATACATAACACTTCGCAAATCATATTATACCTTACCATGAAACATAGAAATGAGATGCGATATCGCGTTTTAAGAAGAATTAGAACACTATTGCTACGATAGGTAGACATTTGCAAACGCTATTTCCTTGCAAGGAAGTGTCGCATTTACATTCATTTGAACCGTAGACGAGGAAAAGCATAACACTTCGCAATGAATATTATATCTTATCATGAAGCATAGATATGAGATGCAATATCTCGTTTTAAGAAGCATTTGAACTCTATTGCTTCGATACGTAAACATCTGCAAACGCTATTTCCTTGCAAGGAAGTGTCGCATTCTCATTCACTTGAACTGTAGACGAGGTATACATAACACTTCGCAAATCATGTTATATCTTACCATGAAACATAGAAATGAGATGCGATATCGCGTTGTTAGAAGCACTAGAACTCTATTGCTTCGATACGTAGACATCTGCAAACGCTATTTCCTTGCAAGGAAGTGTCGCAATTACATTCACTTGAAGTGTAGGCGAGGAATACATAACACTTCGCAAATCATATTATATCTTACCATGAAATATAGAAAGGAGATGCGATATCGCGTTTTAAGAAGCATTAGAATTCTATTGCTACGATACGTAGACATCTGCAAACGCTATTTCCTAGCGAGCGAGTGTCGCATTTACATTCATTTGAAGTGTAGACGAGGAATACATAACACTTCGCAAATCATATTATATCTTACCATGAAACATAGAAATGAGATGCGATATCGCGTTTTAAGAAGCATTAGAACTCTATTGCTACGATACGTAGACATCTGCAAACGCTATTTCCTTGCAAGGAAGTGTCGCATTTACATTCATTTGAAGTGTAGACGGGGAATACGTGATACTTCGCAAATCATATTATATCTTACCATGAAACATAGAAATGAGGTGCGATATCGCGTTTTAAGAAGCATTAGAAATCTATTGCTACGATACGTAGACATCCGCAAACGCTATTTCCTTGCAAGGAAGTGTCGCATTTACTTTCATTTGAATCGTAGACGAGGAATGCATAACACTTCGCAATGTATATTATATCTTATCATGAAACGTAGATATGAGATGCAATATCTCGTTTTAAGAAGCATTTGAACTCTGTTGCTTCGATACGTAGACATCTGCAAACGCTATTTCCCTGCAAGGAAGTGTCGCATTTACATTCATTTGAGGTGTAGACGAGGAATACGTAACAGTTCGCAAATCATATTATATCTTACCATGAAACATAGAAATGAGATGCGATATCGCGTTTTAAGAAGCATTAGAAATCTATTGCTACGATACGTAGACATCTGCAAACGCTATTTCCTTGCAAGGAAGTGTCGCATTTACTTTCATTTCAATCGTAGACGAGGAATGCATAACACTTCGCAAATCATATTATACCTTACCATGAAACATAGAAATGAGATGCGATATCGCGTTTTAAGAAGAATTAGAACACTGTTGCTACGATAGGTAGACATCTGCAGACGCTATTTCCTAGCAAGGAAGTGTCGCATTTACATTCATTTGAAGTGTAGACGAGGAATACATAACACTTCGCAAATCATATTTTATCTTACCATAAAACATAGAAATGAGATGCGATATCGCGTTTTAAGAAGCATCAGAAATCCATTGCTACGATACGTAGACATCTGCAAACGCTATTTCCTTGCAAGGAAGAGTCGCATTTACATTCATTTGAAGTGTAGACGAGGAATACATAACACTTCGCAAATCATATTATATCTTACCATAAAACATAGAAATGAGATGCGATATCGCGTTTTAAGAAGCATCAGAAATCCAATGGTACGATACGTAGCCATCTGCAAGCGCTATTTCCTTGCAAGGAAGTGTCGCATTTACATTCATTTGAAGTGTAGACGAGGAATACATAACACTTCGCAAATCATATTATACCTTACCATGAAACATAGAAATGAGATGCGATATCGCGTTTTAAGAAGAATTAGAACACTATTGCTACGATAGGTAGACATTTGCAAACGCTATTTCCTTGCAAGGAAGTGTCGCATTTACATTCATTTGAACCGTAGACGAGGAAAAGCATAACACTTCGCAATGAATATTATATCTTATCATGAAACATAGATATGAGATGCAATATCTCGTTTTAAGAAGCATTTGAACTCTATTGCTTCGATACGTAGACATCTGCAAACGCTATTTCCTTGCAAGGAAGTGTCGCATTCTCATTCATTTGAAGTGTAGACGAGGTATACATAACACTTCGCAAATCATGTTATATCTTACCATGAAACATAGAAATGAGATGCGATATCGCGTTGTAAGAAGCATTAGAACTCTATTGCTTCGATACGTAGACATCTGCAAACGCTATTTCCTTGCAAGGAAGTGTCGCATTCACATTCACTTGAAGTGTAGGCGAGGAATACATAACACTTCGCAAATCATATAATATCTTACCATGAAATATAGAAAGGAGATGCGATATCGCGTTTTAAGAAGCATTAGAATTCTATTGCTACGATACGTAGACATCTGCAAACGCTATTTCCTTGCAAGGAAGTGTCGCATTCTCATTCACTTGAACTGTAGACGAGGTATACATAACACTTCGCAAATCATGTTATATCTTACCATGAAACATAGAAATGAGATGCGATATCGCGTTGTAAGAAGCATTAGAACTCTATTGCTTCGATACGTAGACATCTGCAAGCGCTATTTCCTTGCAAGGAAGTGTCGCATTTACATTCACTTGAAGTGTAGGCGAGGAATACATAACACTTCGCAAATCATATTATATCTTACCATGAAATATAGAAAGGAGATGCGATATCGCGTTTTAAGAAGCATTAGAATTCTATTGCTACGATACGTAGACATCTGCAAACGCTATTTCCTAGCGAGCGAGTGTCGCATTTACATTCATTTGAAGTGTAGACGAGGAATACGTGATACTTCGCAAATCATATTATATCTTACCATGAAACATAGAAATGAGGTGCGATATCGCGTTTTAAGAAGCATTAGAAATCTATTGCTACGATACGTAGACATCCGCAAACGCTATTTCCTTGCAAGGAAGTGTCGCATTTACTTTCATTTGAATCGTAGACGAGGAATGCATAACACTTCGCAATGTATATTATATCTTATCATGAAACGTAGATATGAGATGCAATATCTCGTTTTAAGAAGCATTTGAACTCTATTGCTTCGATACGTAGACATCTGCAAACGCTATTTCCCTGCAAGGAAGTGTCGCATTTACATTCATTTGAGGTGTAGACGAGGAATACATAACAGTTCGCAAATCATATTATATCTTACCATGAAACATAGAAATGAGATGCGATATCGCGTTTTAAGAAGCATTAGAAATCTATTGCTACGATACGTAGACATCTGCAAACGCTATTTCCTTGCAAGGAAGTGTCGCATTTACTTTCATTTGAATCGAAGACGAGGAATGCATAACACTTCGCAAATCATATTATACCTTACCATGAAACATAGAAATGAGATGCGATATCGCGTTTTAAGAAGAATTAGAACACTATTGCTACGATAGGTAGACATCTGCAGACGCTATTTCCTAGCAAGGAAGTGTCGCATTTACATTCATTTGAAGTGTAGACGAGGAATACATAACACTTCGCAAATCATATTTTATCTTACCATAAAACATAGAAATGAGATGCGATATCGCGTTTTAAGAAGCATCAGAAATCCATTGCTACGATACGTAGACATCTGCAAACGCTATTTCCTTGCAAGGAAGAGTCGCATTTACATTCATTTGAAGTGTAGACGAGGAATACATAACACTTCGCAAATCATATTATATCTTACCATAAAACATAGAAATGAGATGCGATATCGCGTTTTAAGAAGCATCAGAAATCCAATGCTACGATACGTAGCCATCTGCAAGCGCTATTTCCTTGCAAGGAAGTGTCGCATTTACATTCATTTGAAGTGTAGACGAGGAATACATAACACTTCGCAAATCATATTATACCTTACCATGAAACATAGAAATGAGATGCGATATCGCGTTTTAAGAAGAATTAGAACACTATTGCTACGATAGGTAGACATTTGCAAACGCTATTTCCTTGCAAGGAAGTGTCGCATTTACATTCATTTGAACCGTAGACGAGGAAAAGCATAACACTTCGCAATGAATATTATATCTTATCATGAAACATAGATATGAGATGCAATATCTCGTTTTAAGAAGCATTTGAACTCTATTGCTTCGATACGTAGACATCTGCAAACGCTATTTCCTTGCAAGGAAGTGTCGCATTCTCATTCATTTGAAGTGTAGACGAGGTATACATAACACTTCGCAAATCATGTTATATCTTACCATGAAACATAGAAATGAGATGCGATATCGCGTTGTAAGAAGCATCAGAAATCCAATGCTACGATACGTAGCCATCTGCAAGCGCTATTTCCTTGCAAGGAAGTGTCGCATTTACATTCATTTGAAGTGTAGACGAGGAATACATAACACTTCGCAAATCATATTATACCTTACCATGAAACATAGAAATGAGATGCGATATCGCGTTTTAAGAAGAATTAGAACACTATTGCTACGATAGGTAGACATCTGCAAACGCTATTTCCTAGCGAGCGAGTGTCGCATTTACATTCATTTGAAGTGTAGACGAGGAATACATAACACTTCGCAAATCATATTATATCTTACCATGAAACATAGAAATGAGATGCGTTATCGCGTTTTAAGAAGCATTAGAACTCTATTGCTACGATACGTAGACATCTGCAGACGCTATTTCCTAGCAAGGAAGTGTCGCATTTACATTCATTTGAAGTGTAGACGAGGAATACATAACACTTCGCAAATCATATTATATCTTACCATAAAACATAGAAATGAGATGCGATATCGCGTTTTAAGAAGCATCAGAAATCCATTGCTACGATACGTAGACATCTGCAAACGCTATTTCCTTGCAAGGAAGTGTCGCATTTACATTCATTTGAAGTGTAGACGAGGAATACATAACACTTCGCAAATCATATTATGCCTTACCATGAAACATAGAAATGAGATGCGATATCGCGTTTTAAGAAGAATTAGAACACTATTGCTACGATAGGTAGACATTTGCAAACGCTATTTCCTTGCATGGAAGTGTCGCATTTACATTCATTTGAACCGTAGACGAGGAAAAGCATAACACTTCGCAATGAATATTATATCTTATCATGAAACATAGATATGAGATGCAATATCTCGTTTTAAGAAGCATTTGAACTCTATTGCTTCGATACGTAGACATCTGCAAACGCTATTTCCTTGCAAGGAAGTGTCGCATTCTCATTCACTTGAACTGTAGACGAGGTATACATAACACTTCGCAAATCATGTTATATCTTACCATGAAACATAGAAATGAGATGCGATATCGCGTTGTAAGAAGCATTAGAACTCTATTGCTTCGATACGTAGACATCTGCAAACGCTATTTCCTTGCAAGGAAGTGTCGCATTTACATTCACTTGAAGTGTAGGCGAGGAATACATAACACTTCGCAAATCATATTTTATCTTACCATGAAATATAGAAAGGAGATGCGATATCGCGTTTTAAGAAGCATTAGAATTCTATTGCTACGATACGTAGACATCTGCAAACGCTATTTCCTAGCGAGCGAGTGTCGCATTTACATTCATTTGAAGTGTAGACGAGGAATACATAACACTTCGCAAATCATATTATATCTTACCATGAAACATAGAAATGAGATGCGATATCGCGTTTTAAGAAGCATTAGAACTCTATTGCTACGATACGTAGACATCTGCAAACGCTATTTCCTTGCAAGGAAGTGTCGCATTTACATTCATTTGAAGTGTAGACGGGGAATACGTGATACTTCGCAAATCATATTATATCTTACCAAGAAACATAGAAATGAGGTGCGATATCGCGTTTTAAGAAGCATTAGAAATCTATTGCTACGATACGTAGACATCCGCAAACGCTATTTCCTTGCAAGGAAGTGTCGCATTTACTTTCATTTGAATCGTAGACGAGGGATGCATAACACTTCGCAATGTATATTATATCTTATCATGAAACGTAGATATGAGATGCAATATCTCGTTTTAAGAAGCATTTGAACTCTATTGCTTCGATACGTAGACATCTGCAAACGCTATTTCCCTGCAAGGAAGTGTCGCATTTACATTCATTTGAGGTGTAGACGAGGAATACATAACAGTTCGCAAATCATATTATATCTTACCATGAAACATAGAAATGAGATGCGATATCGCGTTTTAAGAAGCATTAGAAATCTATTGCTACGATACGCAGACATCTGCAAACGCTATTTCCTTGCAAGGAAGTGTCGCATTTACTTTCATTTGAATCGTAGACGAGGAATGCATAACACTTCGCAAATCATATTATACCTTACCATGAAACATAGAAATGAGATGCGATATCGCGTTTTAAGAAGAATTAGAACACTATTGCTACGATAGGTAGACATCTGCAGACGTTATTTCCTAGCAAGGAAGTGTCGCATTTACATTCATTTGAAGTGTAGACGAGGAATACATAACACTTCGCAAATCATATTTTATCTTACCATAAAACATAGAAATGAGATGCGATATCGCGTTTTAAGAAGCATCAGAAATCCATTGCTACGATACGTAGACATCTGCAAACGCTATATCCTTGCAAGGAAGTGTCGCATTCACATTCATTTGAAGTGTGGACGAGGAATACATAACACTTCGCAAATCATGTTATATCTTACCATGAAACATAGAAATGAGATGCGATATCGCGTTTTAAGAATCATAAGAACTCTATTGCTACGATACCTAGACATCTGCAGACGCTATTTCCTAGCGAGAAAGTGTCGCATTCACATTCATTTGAAGTGTAGACGAAGAATACATAACACTTCGCAAATCATATTATACCTTACCATGAAACATAGAAATTAGATGCGATATATCGTTTTAAGAATCATAAGAACTCTATTGCTACGATACGTAGACATCTGCAAACGCTATTTCCTTGCAAGGAAGTGTCGCATTTACATTCATTTGAATCGTAGACGAGGAATACATAACACTTCGCAAATCATATTACATCTTACCATGAAACATAGAAATGAGATGCGATATCGCGTTTTAAGAAGCATTAGAACTCTATTGCTACGATACCTGGACATCTGCAGACGCTATTTCCTAGCAAGGAAGTGTCGCATTTACTTTCATTTGAATCGTAGACGAGGAATGCATAACACTTCGCAAATCATATTATACCTTACCATGAAACATAGAAATGAGATGCGATATCGCGTTGTAAGAAGCATTAGAACTCTACTGCTTCGATACGTAGATATCTGCAAACGCTATTTCCTTGCAAGGAAGTGTCGCATTTACATTCACTTGAAGTGTAGGCGAGGAATACATAACACTTCGCAAATCATATTATACCTTACCATGAAACATAGAAATGAGATGCGATATTGCGTTTTAAGAATTATAAGAACTCTATTGCTACGATACGTAGACATCTGCAAACGCTATTTCCTTGCAAGGAAGTGTCGCATTTACATTCATTTGAATCGTAGACGAGGAATGCATAACACTTCGCAATGAATATTATATCTTATCATGAAACATAGATATGAGATGCAATATCTCGTTTTAAGAAGCATTTGAACTCTATTGCTTCGATACGTAGACATCTGCAAACGCTATTTCCCTGCAAGGAAGTGTCGCATTTACATTCATTTGAGGTGTAGACGAGGAATACATAACACTTCGCAAATCATATTATATCTTACCATGAAACATAGAAATGAGATGCGATATCGCCGTTTTAAAAAGCATTAGAAATCTATTGCTACGATACGTAGACATCTGCAAACGCTATTTCCTAGCGAGGAAGTATCGCATTCACATTCATTTGAAGTGTGGACGAGGAATACATAACACTTCGCAAATCATGTTATATCTTACCATGAAACATAGAAATGAGATGCGATATCGCGTTTTAAGAATCATAAGAACTCTATTGCTACGATACGTAGACATCTGCAAACGCTATTTCCTTGCAAGGAAGTGTCGCATTTACATTCACTTGAATCGTAGACGAGGAATGCATAACACTTCGCAAATCATATTACATCTTACCATGAAACGTAGAAATGAGATGCGATATCGCGTTTTAAGAAGCATTAGAACTCTATTGCTACGATACCCAGACATCTGCAGACGCTATTTCCTAACATCGAAGTGTCGCATTTACATTCATTTGAAGTGTAGACGAGGAATACATGACACATAGCTAATCATCTTATATCTTACCATGAAACATAGAAATGAGATGCGATATCGCGTTTTAAGAAGCATTAGAAAGCTATTGCTACGATACGTAGACATCTGCAAACGCTATTTCCTAGCGGGGAAGTATCGCATTCACATTCATTTGAAGTGTAGACGAGGAATACATGACACTTCGCAAATCATATTATATCTTACCATGGATCATAGAAATGAGATGCGATATCTCGTTTTAAGAAGCATTTGAACTCTATTGCTTCGATACGTAGACATCTGCAAACGCTATTTCCTTGCAAGGAAGTGTCGCATTTACATTCATTTGAAGTGTAGACGAGGAATACATAACACTTCGCAAATCATATTATATCTTACCATAAAACATAGAAATGAGATGCGATATCGCGTTTTAAGAAGCATCAGAAATCCATTGCTACGATACGTAGACATCTGCAAACGCTATTTCCTTGCAAGGAAGTGTCGCATTTACATTCATTTGAATCGTAGTCGAGGAATGCATAACACTTCGCTATGAATATTATATCTTATCATAAAACATAGATATGAGATGCAGTATCTCGTTTTAAGAAGCATTTAAACTCTATTGCTTCGATACGTAGACATCTGCAGACGCTATTTCCTAGCAAGGAAGTGTCGCATTTACATTCATTTGAACCGTAGACGAGGAAAAGCATAACACTTCGCAATGAATATTACATCTTACCATGAAACATAGAAATGAGATGCGATATCGCGTTTTAAGAAGCATCAGAAATCCATTGCTACGATACGTAGACATCTGCAAACGCTATTTCCTTGCAAGGAAGTGTCGCATTTACATTCATTTGAAGTGTAGACGAGGAATACATAACACTTCGCAAATCATATTATATCTTACCATAAAACATAGAAATGAGATGCGATATCGCGTTTTAAGAAGCATCAGAAATCCATTGCTACGATACGTAGACATCTGCAAGCGCTATTTCCTTGCAAGGAAGTGTCGCATTTACATTCATTTGAATCGTAGACGAGGAATGCATAACACTTCGCAATGAATATTATATCTTATCATGAAACATAGATATGAGATGCAATATCTCGTTTTAAGAAGCATTTGAACTCTATTGCTTCGATACGTAGACATCTGCAAACGCTATTTCCCTGCAAGGAAGTGTCGCACTTACATTCATTTGAGGTGTAGACGAGGAATACATAACACTTCGCAAATCATATTATATCTTACCATGAAACATAGAAATGAGATGCGATATCGCCGTTTTAAAAAGCATTAGAAATCTATTGCTACGATACGTAGACATCTGCAAACGCTATTTCCTAGCGAGGAAGTATCGCATTCACATTCATTTGAAGTGTGGACGAGGAATACATAACACTTCGCAAATCATGTTATATCTTACCATGAAACATAGAAATGAGATGCGATATCGCGTTTTAAGAATCATAAGAACTCTATTGCTACGATACCTAGACACCTGCAGACGCTATTTCCTAGCGAGAAAGTGTCGCATTCACATTCATTTGAAGTGTAGACGAAGAATACATAACACTTCGCAAATCATATTATACCTTACCATGAAACATAGAAATTAGATGCGATATATCGTTTTAAGAATCAGAAGAACTCTATTGCTACGATACGTAGACATCTGCAAACGCTATTTCCTTGCAAGGAAGTGTCGCATTTACATTCATTTGAATCGTAGACGAGGAATGCATAACACTTCGCAAATCATATTACATCTTACCATGAAACGTAGAAATGAGATGCGATATCGCGTTTTAAGAAGCATTAGAACTTTATTGCTACGATACCCAGACATCTGCAGACGCTATTTCCTAACAAGGAAGTGTCGCATTTACATTCATTTGAAGTGTAGACGAGGAATACATGACACATAGCTAATCATCTTATATCTTACCATGAAACATAGAAATGAGATGCGATATCGCGTTTTAAGAAGCATTAGAAATCTATTGCTACGATACGTAGACATCTGCAAACGCTATTTCCTAGCGGGGAAGTATCGCATTCACATTCATTTGAAGTGTAGACGAGGAATACATGACACTTCGCAAATCATGTTATATCTTACCATGAAACATAGAACTGAGTTGCGATATCGCGTTTTAGGAAGCATCAGAAATCCATTGCTACGATACGTAGACATCTGCAAACGCTATTTCCTTGCAAGGAAGTGTCGCATTTACATTCATTTGAAGTGTAGACGAGGAATACATAACACTTCGCAAATCATATTATACCTTACCATGAAACATAGAAATGAGATGCGATATCGCGTTTTAAGAAGAATTAGAACACTATTGCTACGATAGGTAGACATTTGCAAACGCTATTTCCTTGCAAGGAAGTGTCGCATTTACATTCATTTGAACCGTAGACGAGGAAAAGCATAACACTTCGCAATGAATATTATATCTTACCATGAAACATAGAAATGAGATGCGATATCGCGTTTTAAGAAGCATTAGAAATCTATTGCTACGATACGTAGACATCTGCAAACGCTATTTCCTTGCAAGGAAGTGTCGCATTTACATTCATTTGAATCGTAGTCGAGGAATGCATAACACTTCGCTATGAATATTATATCTTATCATAAAACATAGATATGAGATGCAGTATCTCGTTTTAAGAAGCATTTAAACTCTATTGCTTCGATACGTAGACATCTGCAGACGCTATTCCCTAGCAAGGAAGTGTCGCATTTACATTCATTTGATGTGTAGACGAGGAATACATGACACTTCGCAAATCATATTACATCTTACCATGAAACATAGAAATGAGATGCGATATCGCGTTTTAAGAAGCATTAGAACTCTATTGCTACGATACCTAGACATCTGCAGACGCTATTTCCTAGCAAGGAAGTGTCGCATTTACTTTCATTTGAATCGTAGACGAGGAATGCATAACACTTCGCAAATCATATTATACCTTACCATGAAACATAGAAATGAGATGCGATATCGCGTTTTAAGAAGAATTAGAACACTATTGCTACGATAGGTAGACATTTGCAAACGCTATTTCCTTGCAAGGAAGTGTCGCATTTACATTCATTTGAACCGTAGACGAGGAATACATGACACTTCGCAAATCATATTACATCTTAACATGAAACATAGAAATGAGATGCGATATCGCGTTTTAAGAAGCATTAGAACTCTATTGCTACGATACCTAGACATCTGCAGACGCTATTTCCTAGCAAGGAAGTGTCGCATTTACTTTCATTTGAATCGTAGACGAGGAATGCATAACACTTCGCAAATCATATTATACCTTACCATGAAACATAGAAATGAGATGCGATATCGCGTTGTAAGAAGCATTAGAACTCTACTGCTTCGATACGTAGACATCTGCAAACGCTATTTCCTTGCAAGGAAGTGTTGCATTTACATTCACTTGAAGTGTAGGCGAGGAATACATAACACTTCGCAAATCATATTATACCTTACCATGAAACATAGAAATGAGATGCGATATTGCGTTTTAAGAATTATAAGAACTCTATTGCTACGATACGTAGACATCTGCAAACGCTATTTCCTTGCAAGGAAGTGTCGCATTTACATTCATTTGAATCGTAGACGAGGAATGCATAACACTTCGCAATGAATATTATATCTTATCATGAAACATAGATATGAGATGCTATATCTCGTTTTAAGAAGCATTTGAACTCTATTGCTTCGATACGTAGACATCTGCAAACGCTATTTCCCTGCAAGGAAGTGTCGCATTTACATTCATTTGAGGTGTAGACGAGGAATACATAACACTTCGCAAATCATATTATATCTTACCATGAAACATAGAAATGAGATGCGATATCGCCGTTTTAAAAAGCATTAGAAATCTATTGCTACGATACGTAGACATCTGCAAACGCTATTTCCTAGCGAGGAAGTATCGCATTCACATTCATTTGAAGTGTGGACGAGGAATACATAACACTTCGCAAATCATGTTATATCTTACCATGAAACATAGAAATGAGATGCGATATCGCGTTTTAAGAATCATAAGAACTCTATTGCTACGATACGTAGACATCTGCAGACGCTATTTCCTAGCGAGAAAGTGTCGCATTCACATTCATTTGAAGTGTAGACGAAGAATACATAACACTTCGCAAATCATATTATACCTTACCATGAAACATAGAAATTAGATGCGATATATCGTTTTAAGAATCATAAGAACTCTATTGCTACGATACGTAGACATCTGCAAACGCTATTTCCTTGCAAGGAAGTGTCGCATTTACATTCACTTGAATCGTAGACGAGGAATGCATAACACTTCGCAAATCATATTACATCTTACCATGAAACGTAGAAATGAGATGCGATATCGCGTTTTAAGAAGCATTAGAACTCTATTGCTACGATACCCAGACATCTGCAGACGCTATTTCCTAACATCGAAGTGTCGCATTTACATTCATTTGAAGTGTAGACGAGGAATACATGACACATAGCTAATCATCTTATATCTTACCATGAAACATAGAAATGAGATGCGATATCGCGTTTTAAGAAGCATTAGAAAGCTATTGCTACGATACGTAGACATCTGCAAACGCTATTTCCTAGCGGGGAAGTATCGCATTCACATTCATTTGAAGTGTAGACGAGGAATACATGACACTTCGCAAATCATGTTATATCTTACCATGAAACATAGAAATGAGTTGCGATATCGCGTTTTAGGAAGCATTAGAAAGCTATTGCTACGATACGTAGACATCTGCAAACGCTATTTCCTAGCGAGGAAGTATCGCATTCACATTCATTTGAAGTGTAGACGAGGAATACATAACACTTCGCAAATCATATTATATCTTACCATGAATCATAGAAATGAGATGCGATATCGCGTTTTAAGTATCATAAGAACTATATTGTTACGATACGTAGACATCTGCAAACGCTATTTCCTTGGAAGGAGGTGTCGCATTTACGTTCATTTGAATCGTAGACGAGGAATGCATAACACATCGCAAATCATATTATATCTTACCATGAAACATAGAAATGAGATGCGATATCGCGTTTTAAGAAGCATTAGAACTCTATTGCTACGATACGTAGACATCTGCAAACGCTATTTCCTTGCAAGGAAGTGTCGCATTTACATTCATTTGAAGTGTAGACGGGGAATACGTGATACTTCGCAAATCATATTATATCTTACCATGAAACATAGAAATGAGATGCGATATCGCGATTTAAGAAGCTTTAGAACACTATTGCTTCGATACGTAGACATCTGCAAACGCTATTTCCTTGCAAGGAAGTGTCGCATTTACATTCATTTGAATCGTAGACGAGGAATGCATAACACTTCGCAATGAATATTATATCTTATCATGAAACATAGATATGAGATGCAATATCTCGTTTTAAGAAGCATTTGAACTCTATTGCTTCGATACGTAGACATCTGCAAACGCTATTTCCCTGCAAGGAAGTGTCGCATTTACATTCATTTGAGGTGTAGACGAGGAATACATAACACTTCGCAAATCATATTATATCTTACCATGAAACATAGAAATGAGGTGCGATATCGCGTTTTAAGAAGCATTAGAACTCTATTGCTACGATAGGTAGACATCTGCAATCGCTATTTCCTTGCAAGGAAGTGTCGCATTTACATTCATTTGAAGTGTGGACGAGGAGTACATAACACTTCGCAAATCATATTATAACTTACCATGAAACATAGAAGTGAGATGCGATATCGCATTTTAAGAAGCATTAGAATACTATTGCTACGATAGGCAGATATTTGCAAACGCTATTTCCTTGCAAGGAAGTGTCGTATTTACATTCATTTGAAGTGTAGACGAGGAATACATAACACTTCGCAAGTCATATTATATCTTACCATGAAACATAGAAATGAGATGCGATATCGCGTTTCAAGAATCATAAGAACTCTATTGTTACGATACGTAGACATCTGCAAACGCTATTTCCTTGCAAGGAAGTGTCGCATTTACTTTCATTTGAATCGTAGACGAGGAATGCATAACACTTCGCAATGAACATTATATCTTATCATGAAACATAGATATGAGATGCAGTATCTCGTTTTAAGAAGCATTTGAACTCTATTGCTTCGATACGTAGACATCTGCAAACGCTATTTCCTTGCAAGGAAGTGTCGCATTTACTTTCGTTTGAATCGTAGACGAGGAATGCATAACACTTCGCAATGAATATTATATCTTATCATGAAACATAGATATGAGATGCAGTATCTCGTTTTAAGAAGCATTTGAACTCTATTGCTTCGATACGTAGACATCTGCAAACGCAATTTCCTTACAAGGAGGTGTCGCATTTACATTAATTTGAAGTGTAGACGAGGAATACATAACACTTCGCAAATCATATTGCATCTTACCATGAAACATAGAAATGAGATGCGATATCGCGTTTTAAGAAGCATTAAAACTCTATTGCTACGATACCTAGACATCTGCAAACGCTATTTCCTTGCAAGGAAGTGTCGCATTTACATTCATTTGAAGTGTGGACGAGGAATACATAACACTTCGCAAATCATATTATAACTTACCATGAAACATAGAAGTGAGATGCGATATCGCATTTTAAGAAGCATTAGAATACTATTGCTACGATAGGCAGATATTTGCAAACGCTATTTCCTTGCAAGGAAGTGTCGTATTTACATTCATTTGAAGTGTAGACGAGGAATACATAACACTTCGCAAGTCATATTATATCTTACCATGAAACATAGAAATGAGATGCGATATCGCGTTTCAAGAATCATAAGAACTCTATTGTTACGATACGTAGACATCTGCAAACTCTATTTCCTTGCAAGGAAGTGTCGCATTTACTTTCATTTGAATCGTAGACGAGGAATGCATAACACTTCGCAATGAATATTATATCTTATCATGAAACATAGATATGAGATGCAGTATCTCGTTTTAAGAAGCATTTGAACTCTATTGCTTCGATACGTAGACATCTGCAAACGCTATTTCCTTGCAAGGAAGTGTCGCATTTACATTCATTTGACGTGTAGACGAGGAAAACATGACACATCGCAAATCATATTATTACTTACCATGAAACGTAGAAATGAGATGCAATATAGCGTTCTAAGAATCATAAGAACTCTATTGCTACGATACGTAGACATCTGCAAACGCTATTTCCTTGCAAGGAAGTGCCGCATTTACATTCATTTGAATCGTAGACGAGGAATGCATAACACTCCGCAATGAATATAATATCTTATCATGATACATAGATATGAGATGCAATATCTCGTTTTAAGAAGCATTTGAACTCTATTGCTTCGATACGTAGACATCTGCAAACGCTATTTCCTTGCAAGGAAGTGTCGCATTTACTTTCATTTGAATCGTAGACGAGGAATGCATAACACTTCGCAATGAATATTATATCATACCATGAAACATAGAAATGAGATGCGACATCGCGTATTAAGAAGCATTAGAACTCTATTGCTACGATAGGTAGACATCTGCAAACGCTATTTCCTTGCAAGGAAGTGTCGCATTTACATTCATATGAAGTGTAGGCGAGGAATACATAACACTTCGCAAATCATATTATATCTTACCATGAAACATAGAAATGAGATGCGATATCGCGTTTTAAGAAGCATTAGAACTCTATTGCTACGATACCTAGATATCTGCAGACGCTATTTCCTAGCAAGGAAGTATCGCATTTACATTCATTTGAAGTGTAGACGAGGAATACATGACACTTCGCAAAGCATATTATATCTTATCATGAAACATAGATATGAGATGCAATATCTCGTTTTAAGAAGCATTTGAACTCTATTGCTTCGATACGTAGACATCTGCAAACGCTATTTCCTTGCAAGGAAGTGTCGCATTTACTTTCATTTGAATCGTAGACGAGGAATTCATAACACTTCGCAATGAATATTATATCTTACCATGAAACATAGAAATGAGATGCGACATCGCGTATTAAGAAGCATTAGAACTCTATTGCTACGATAGGTAGACATCTGCAAACGCTATTTCCTTGCAAGGAAGTGTCGCATTTACATTCATATGAAGTGTAGACGAGGAATACATAACACTTCGCATATCATATTATATCTTACCATGAAACATAGTAATGAGATGCGATATCGCGTTTTAAGAATCATAAGAACTCTATTGCTACGATACGTAGACAAATGCAAACGCTATTTCCTTGCAAGGAAGTGTCGCATTTACATTCATTTGAATCGTATACGAGGAATGCATAACACTTCGCAATGAATATTATATCTTATCATGAAACATAGGTATGAGATGCAATATCTCGTTTTAAGAAGCATTTGAATTCTATTGCTACGATACCTAGACATCTGCAGACGCTATTTCCTAGCAAGGAAGTATCGCATTTACATTCATTTGAAGTGTAGACGAGGAATACATGACTCTTCGCAAATCATATTATATCTTTCCATGAAACATAGAAATGAGATGCGATATCGCGTTTTAAGAAGCATTAGAAATCTATTGCTAAGATACGTAGACATCTGCAAACGCTATTTCTTTGCAAGGAAGTGTCGCGTTTACATTCATTTGAAGTGTAGACGAGGAATACATAACACTTCGCAAATCATATTATATCTTACCATGAAACATAGAAATGAGATGCGATATCGCGTTTTAAGAAGCATTAGAACACTATTGCTACGATACCTAGACATGTGCAGACGCTATTTCCTAGCAAGGAAGTGTCGCATTTACATTCATTTGAAGTGTAGACGAGGAATACATGACACTTCGCAAATCATATTATATCTTACCATGAAACATAGAAATGAGATGCGATATTGCGTTTTAAGAATCATAAAAACTCTATTGCTACGATACGTAGATATCTGCAGACGCTATTTCCTTGCAAGGAAGTGTCGCATTTACATTCATTTGACGTGTAGACGAGGAAAACATGACACTTCGCAAATCATATTATTACTTACCATGAAACGTAGAAATGAGATGCAATATAGCGTTCTAAGAATCATAAGAACTCTATTGCTACGATACGTAGACATCTGCAAACGCTATTTCCTTGCAAGGAAGTGCCGCATTTACATTCATTTGAATCGTAGACGAGGAATGCATAACACTCCGCAATGAATATAATATCTTATCATGATACATAGATATGAGATGCAATATCTCGTTTTAAGAAGCATTTGAACTCTATTGCTTCGATACGTAGACACCTGCAAACGCTATTTCCTTGCAAGGAAGTGTCGCATTTACATTCATTTGAGGTGTACACGAGGAATACATAACACTTCGCAAATCATATTATATCTTACCATGAAACAATGAAATGAGATGCGATATCTCGTTTTAAGAAGCATTTGAACTCTATTGCTACGATACCTAGACATCTGCAGACGCTATTTCCTAGCAAGGAAGTATCGCATTTACATTCATTTGAAGTGTAGACGAGGAATACATGACACTTCGCAAAGCAAATTATATCTTTCCATGAAACATAGAAATGAGATGCGATATCGCGTTTTAAGAAGCATTAGAAATCAATTGCTAAGATACGTAGACATCTGCAAACGCTATTTCTTTGCAAGGAAGTGTCGCATTTACATTCATTTGAAGTATAGACGAGGAATACATAACACTTCGCAAATCATATTATATCTTACCATGAAACATAGAAATGAGATGCGATATCGCGTTATAAGAATCATAAGAACTCTACTGCTACGATACGTAGACAACTGCAAACGCTATTTCCTTGCAAGGAAGTGTCGCATTTACGTTCATTTGAATCGTATACGAGGAATGCATAACACTTCGCAATGAATATTATATCCTATCATGAAACATAGATATGAGATGCACTATCTCGTTTTAAGAAGCATTAGAACTCTATCGCTACGATACCTAGACATCTGCAGACGCTATTTCCTGGCAAGGAAGTGTCGCATTTACATTCATTTGAAGTTGTAGACGAGGAATACATTACACATCGCAAATCATATTATATCTTACCATGAAACATAGAAATGAGATGCGATATCGCGTTTTAAGAAGCATTAGAAATCTATTGCTACGATACGTAGACATCTGCAGACGCTATTTCCTTGCAAGGAAGTGTCGCATTTACAATCATTTGAATCGTATACGAGGAATGCATAACACTTCGCTATGAATATTATATCTTATCATGAAACATAGATTTGAGATGCAATATCTCGTTTTAAGAAGCATTTGAACTCTATTGCTACGATACCTAGACATCTGCAGACGCTATTTCCTAGCAAGGAAGTATCGCATTTACATTCATTTGAAGTGTAGACGAGGAATACATGACACTTCGCAAATCATATTATATCTTACCATGAAACATAGAAATGTGATGGGATATCGCGTTTTAAGAAGCATTAGAAATCTATTGCTAAGATACGTAGACATCTGCAAACGCTATTTCTTTGCAAGGAAGTGTCGCATTTACATTCATATGAAGTGTAGACGAGGAATACACAACACTTCGCAAATCATATTATATCTTACCATGAAACATAGAAATGAGATGCGATATCGCGTTTTAAGAATCACAAGAACTCTATTGCTACGATACGCAGACATCTGCAATCGCAATTTTCTTGCAAGGAAGTGTCGCATTTACTTTCATTTAAATCGTAGACGGGGAATGCATAACACTTCGCAATGAATATTATATCTTATCATGAAACATAGATATGAGATGCAATATCTCGTTTTAAGAAGCATTTGAACTCAATTGCTTCAATACGTAGACATCTGCAGAAGCTATTTCCTAGCAAGGAGGTGTCGCATTTACATTCATTTGAAGTGTAAACGAGGAATACATGACACTTCGCAAATCACATTATATCTTACCATAAAACATAGGAATTAGATGCGATATCGCGTTTTAAGAAGCATTAGAAATCTATTGCTACGATACGTAGACATCTGCAGACGCTATTTCCTTGCAAGGAAGTGTCGCATTTACATTCATTAGAATCGTATACGAGGAATGCATAACACTTCGCAATGAATATTATATCTTACCATGAAACATAGAAATGAAATGCGACATCGCGTATTAAGAAGCATTAGAACTCTATTGCTAAGATACGTAGACATCTGCAAACGCTATTTCCTTGGAAAGAAGTGTCGCATTTACATTCATTTGAATCGTAGACGAGGAATACATAACACTTCGCAAATTATATTATATCCTACCATGAAACATAGAAATGAGATGCGATATCGCGTTTTAAGAATCATAAGAACTCCATTGCTACGATACGTAGATATCTGCAAACTCTATTTCCTAGCGAGGAAGTGTGGCATTCACATTCATTTGAAGTGTAGACGAGGAATACATTACACTTCGCAAATCATATTATATCTTACCATGAAACATAGAAATGAGATGCGATATCGCGCTTTAAGAATCATAAAAACTCTATTGCTACGATACGTAGACATCTGCAAACGCTATTTGCTTGCAAGGAAGTGTCGCATTTACATTCATTTGAAGTGTAGACGAGGAATACATAACACTTCGCAAATCATATTATATCTTACCATGAAACATAGAAATGAGATGCGATATCGCGTTTTAAGAATCATAAGAACTCTATTGCTACGATACGTAGACATCTGCAAACGCTATTTCCTAGCGAGGAAGTGTGGCATTCACGTTCATTTGAAGTGTAGACGAGGAATACATAACACTTCGCAAATCATATTATATCTTACCATGAAACATAGAAATGGGATGCGATATCGCGTTCTAAGAATCAGAAAAACTCTATTGCTACGATACGTAGACATCTGCAAACGCTATTTCCTTGCAAGGAAGTGTCGCATTTACATTCATTTGAATCGTAGACGAGGAATGCATAACACTTCCAAATGAATATTATGTCTTATCATAAAACATAGATATGAGATGCAATATCTCGTTTTAAGAAGCATTTGAACTCTATTGCTTCGATACGTAGACATCTGCAAACGCTATTTCCTTGCAAGGAAGTGTCGCATTTGCATTCATTTGAATCGTATAAGAGGAATGCATAACAGTTCGCAATGAATATTATATCTTATCATGAATCATAGATATGAGATGCAATATCTCGTTTCAAGAAGCATTTGAACTCTATTGCTACGATACCTAGACATCTGCAGACGCTATTTCCTGGCAAGGAAGTGTCGCATCTACATTCATTTGAAGTGTAGACGAGGAATACATGACACTTCGCAAATCATATTATATCTTACCATGAAACATAGAAATGGGATGCGATATCGCGTTTTAAGAATCACAAAAACTCTATAGCTACGATACGTAGACATCTGCAAACGCTATTTCCTTGCAAGGAAGTGTCGCATTTACATTCATTTGAATCGTAGACGAGGAATGCATAACACTTCCAAATGAATATTATATCTTATCATAAAACATAGATATGAGATGCTATATCTCGTTTTAACAAGCATTTGAACTCTATTGCTTCGATACGTAGACATCTGCAGACGCTATTTCCTTGCAAGGAAGTGTCGCATTTACATTCATTTGAATCGTATACGAGGAATGCATAACACTTCGCAATGAATATTATATCTTACCATGAAACATTGAAATGAAATGCGACATCGCGTATTAAGAAGCATTAGAACTCTATTGCTACGATAGGTAGACATCTGCAAACGCTATTTCCTTGCAAGGAAGTGTCGCATTTACATTCATATGAAGTGTAGACGAGGAATACATAACACTTCGCAAATCATATTATATCTTACCATGAAACATAGAAATGAGATGCGATATCGCGTTTTAAGAAGCATTAGAACTCTATAGCTACGATACCTAGACATCTGCAGACACTATTTCCTAGCAAGGAAGTGTCGCATTTACATTCATTTGAAGTGTAGACGAGGAATACATGACACTTCGCAAATCATATTATATCTTACCTTGAAACATAGAAATGAGATGCAATATCTCGTTTTACGAAGCATTTGATCTCTATTGCTTCGATACGTAGACATCTGCAAACGCTATTTCCTTGCAAGGAAGTGTCGCATTTACGTTCATTTGAATCGTATTCGACGAATGCATAACACTTCGCAATGAATATTATATCTTATCATGAAACATAGATATGAGATGCAATATCTCGTTTTAACAAGCATTTGAACTCTATTGCTTCGATACGTAGACATCTGCAAACGCTATTTCCTTGCAAGGAAGTGTCGCATTTACATTCATTTGAAGTGTAGACGAGGAATACATGACACTTCACTAATCATATTATATCTTACCATGAAACATAGTATTGAGATGCGATATCGCGTTTTAAGAATCATAAGAACTCCATTGCTACGACACGTAGACATCTGCAGACACTATTTCCTTGCAAGGAAGTGTCGCATTTACATTCATTTGAAGTGTAGGCGAGGAATACATGACACTTCACAAATTATATTATATCTTACAATGAAACATAGAAATGAGATGCAATATCGCGTTTTAAGAATCATAAGAACTCTACTGCTACGATACGTAGACATCTGCAAACGCTATTTCCTTGCAAGGAAGTGTCGCATTTACATTCATTTGAATCGTAGACGAGGAATACATAACACTTCGCAAATCATATTATTTCTTACCATGAAACATAGAAATGGGATGCGATATCGCGTTTTAAGAATCATAAAAACTCTATTGCTACGATACGTAGACATCTGCAAACGCTATTTCCTTGCAAGGAAGTGTCGCATTTACATTCATTTGAACCGTAGACGAGGAATGCATAACACTTCGCAATGAATATTATATCTTATCATGAAACATAGATATGAGATGCAATATCTCGTTTTAAGAAGCATTTGAACTCTATTGCTACGATACCTAGACATCTGCAGACGCTATTTCCTAGCAAGGAAGTGTCGCATTTGCATTCATTTGAAGTGTAGACGAGGAATACATGACACTTCGCAATGAATATTATATCTTACCATGAAACATAGAAATGAGATGCGATATCGCGTTTTAAGAAGCATTAGAACTCTATCGCTAAGTTACCTAGACATCTGCAGACGCTATTTCCTTGCAAGGAAGTGCCGACTTTACATTCATTTGAATCGTAGGCGAGGAATGCTTAACACTTCGCAATGAATATTATATCTTATCATGAAACATAGATATGAGATGCAATAACTCGTTTTAAGAAGCATTTGAACTCTATTGCTTCGATACGTAGACATCTGCAAACGCCATTTCCTTGCAAGGAAGTGTCGTATTTACAATCATTTGAACCGTAGACGCGGAATGCATAACACTTCGCAATGAATATTATATCTTATCATAAAACATAGGTATGAGATGCAGTATCTCGTTTTAACAAGCATTTGAACTCTATTGCTTCGATACGTAGACATCTGCAAACGCTATTACCTTGCAAGGAAGTGTCACATTTGCATTCATTTGAATCGTATACGAGGAATGCATAACACTTCGCAATGAATATTATATCTTACCATGAATCATAGATATGAGATGCAATATCTCGTTTCAAGAAGCATTTGAACTCTACTGCTATGAGTCCTAGACATCTGCAGACGCTATTTCCTAGCAAGGAAGTGTCGCATTTACATTCATTCGAAGTGTAGACGAGGAATACATGACACTTCGCAAATCATATTATATCTTACCATGAAACATAGAAATGAGATGCGACATCGCGTATTAAGAAGCATTAGAACTCTATTGCTACGATAGGTAGGCATCTGCAAACGCTATTTCCTGGCAAGGAAGTGTCGCATTTAAATTCATATGAAGTGTAGACGAGGAATACATAACACTTCGCAAATCATATTATATCTTACCATGAAACATAGAAATGAGATGCGATATCGCGTTTTAAGAAGCATTAGAACCCTATAGCTACGATACCTAGACATCTGCAGACACTATTTCCTAGCAAGGTAGTGTCGCATTTACATTCATTTGAAGTGTAGACGAGGAATACATGACACTTCGCAAATCATATTATATCGTACCTTGAAACACAGAAATGAGATGCAATATCCCGTTTTACGAAGCATTTGATCTCTATTGCTTCGATACGTAGACATCTGCAAACGCTATTTCCTTGCAAGGAAGTGTCGCATTTACGTTCATTTGAATCGTATTCGGCGAATGCATAACACTTCGCAAATCATATTATATCTTACCATGAAACATAGAAATGAGATGCTATATCGCGCTTTAAGAATCATAAAAACTCTATTGCTACGATACGTAGACATCTGCAAACGCTATTTGCTTGCAAGGAAGTGTCGCATTTACATTCATTTGAAGTGTAGACGAGGAATACATAACTCTTCGCAAATCATATTATATCTTACCATGAAACATAGAAATGAGATGCGATATCGCGTTTTAAGAATCATAAGAACTCTATTGCTACGATACGTAGACATCTGCAAACGCTATTTCCTAGCGAGGAGGTGTGGCATTCACGTTCATTTGAAGTGTAGACGAGGAATACATAACACTTCGCAAATCATATTATATCTTACCATGAAACATAGAAATGGGATGCGATATCGCGTTCTAAGAATCATAAAAACTCTATTGCTACGATACGTAGACATCTGCAAACGCTATTTCCTTGCAAGGAAGTGTCGCATTTACATTCATTTGAATCGTAGACGAGGAATGCATAACACTTCCAAATGAATATTATATCTTACAATCAAACATAGAAATGAGATGCAATATCGCGTTTTAAGAATCATAAGAACTCTACTGCTACGATACGTAGACATCTGCAAACGCTATTTCCTTGCAAGGAAGTGTCGCATTTACATTCATTTGAATCGTAGACGAGGAATACATAACACTTCGCAAATCATATTATTTCTTACCATGAAACATAGAAATGGGATGCGATATCGCGTTTTAAGAATCATAAAAACTCTATTGCTACGATACGTAGACATCTGCAAACGCTATTTCCTTGCAAGGAAGTGTCGCATTTACATTCATTTGAACCGTAGACGAGGAATGCATAACACTTCGCAATGAATATTATATCTTATCATGAAACATAGATATGAGATGCAATATCTCGTTTTAAGAAGCATTTGAACTCTATTGCTACGATACCTAGACATCTGCAGACGCTATTTCCTAGCAAGGAAGTGTCGCATTTGCATTCATTTGAAGTGTAGACGAGGAATACATGACACTTCGCAATGAATATTATATCTTACCATGAAACATAGAAATGAGATGCGATATCGCGTTTTAAGAATCATAAGAACTCTATTGCTACGATACGTAGACATCTGCAAACGCTATTTCCTAGCGAGGAAGTGTGGCGTTCACATTCATTTGAAGAGTAGACGAGGAATACATAACACTTCGCAAATCATATTATATCTTACCATGAAACATAGAAATGAGGTGCGATATCGCGTTTTAAGGAGCATTAGAAAGCTACTGCTACGATACGTAGACATCTGCAAACGCTATTTCCTAGCGAGGAAGTATCGCATTCACATTCATTTGAATCGTATACGAGGAATGCATAACACTTCGCAATGAATATTATATCTTATCATGAAACATAGATATGAGATGCAATATCTCGTTTTAAGAAGCATTTGAACTCTCTTGCTACGATAGCTAGACATCTGCAGACGCTATTTCCTAGCAAGGAAGTGCCGACTTTACATTCATTTGAATCGTAGGCGAGGAATGCTTAACACTTCGCAATGAATATTATATCTTATCATGAAACATAGATATGAGATGCAATAACTCGTTTTAAGAAGCATTTGAACTCTATTGTTTCGATACGTAGACATCTGCAAACGCCATTTCCTTGCAAGGAAGTGTCGTATTTACAATCATTTGAACCGTAGACGCGGAATGCATAACACTTCGCAATGAATATTATATCTTATCATAAAACATAGATATGAGATGCAGTATCTCGTTTTAACAAGCATTTGAACTCTATTGCTTCGATACGTAGACATCTGCAAACGCTATTTCCTTGCAAGGAAGTGTCACATTTGCATTCATTTGAATCGTATACGAGGAATGCATAACACTTCGCAATGAATATTATATCTTATCATGAATCATAGATATGAGATGCGACATCGCGTATTAAGAAGCATTAGAACTCTATTGCTACGATAGGTAGGCATCTGCAAACGCTATTTCCTGGCAAGGAAGTGTCGCATTTAAATTCATATGAAGTGTAGACGAGGAATACATAACACTTCGCAAATCATATTATATCTTACCATGAAACATAGAAATGAGATGCGATATCGCGTTTTAAGAAGCATTAGAACCCTATAGCTACGATACCTAGACATCTGCAGACACTATTTCCTAGCAAGGTAGTGTCGCATTTACATTCATTTGAAGTGTAGACGAGGAATACATGACACTTCGCAAATCATATTATATCGTACCTTGAAACAGAGAAATGAGATGCAATATCTCGTTTTACGAAGCATTTGATCTCTATTGCTTCGATACGTAGACATCTGCAAACGCTATTTCCTTGCAAGGAAGTGTCGCATTTACGTTCATTTGAATCGTATTCGACGAATGCATAACACTTCGCAATGAATATTATATCTTATCATGAAACATAGATATGAGATGCAATATCTCGTTTTAAGAAGCATTTGAACTCTATTGCTTCGATACGTAGACATCTGCAAACGCTATTTCCTTGCAAGGAAGTGTCGCATTTACATTCATTTGAAGTGTAGACGAAGAATACATGACACTTCACTAATCATATTATATCTTACCATGAAACATAGAAATGAGATGCGATATTGTGTGTTGAGAAGCATTAGACCTCTATCGCTACGATACATAGACATCTGCAAACGCTATTTCCTTTCAAGGAAGTGTCGCAGTTACATTAATTTGAAGTGTAGACGAGGAGTACATATCACTTCGCAAATCATATTATATCTTACAATGAAACATAGAAATGAGATGCAATATCGCGTTTTAAGAATCATAAGAACTCTACTGCTACGATACGTAGACATCTGCAAACGCTATTTCCTTGCAAGGAAGTGTCGCATTTACATTCATTTGAATCGTAGACGAGGAATACATAACACTTCGCAAATCATATTATTTCTTACCATGAAACATAGAAATGGGATGCGATATCACGTTTTAAGAATCATAAAAACTCTATTGCTACGATACGTAGACATCTGCAAACGCTATTTCCTTGCAAGGAAGTGTCGCATTTACATTCATTTGAACCGTAGACGTGGAATGCATAACACTTCGCAATGAATATTATATCTTATCATGAAACATAGATATGAGATGCAATATCTCGTTTTAAGAAGCATTTGAACTCTATTGCTACGATACCTAGACATCTGCAGACGCTATTTCCTAGCAAGGAAGTGTCGCATTTGCATTCATTTGAAGTGTAGACGAGGAATACATGACACTTCGCAATGAATATTATATCTTACCATGAAACATAGAAATGAGATGCGATATCGCGTTTTAAGAATCATAAGAACACTATTGCTACGATACGTAGACATCTGCAAACGCTATTTCCTAGCGAGGAAGTGTGGCATTCACATTCATTTGAAGAGTGGACGAGGAATACATAACACTTCGCAAATCATATTATATCTTACCATGAAACATAGAAATGAGATGCGATATCGCGTTTTAAGAAGCATTAGAAAGCTACTGCTACGATACGTAGACATCTGCAAACGCTATTTCCTAGCGAGGAAGTATCGCATTCACATTCATTTGAATCCTATACGAGGAATGCATAACACTTCGCAATGAATATTATATCTTATCATGAAACATAGATATGAGATGCAATATCTCGTTTTAAGAAGCATTTGAACCCTATTGCTTCGATACGTAGACATTTGCAAACGCTATTTCCTTGCAAGGAAGTGTCGTATTTACAATCATTTGAATCGTAGACGAGGAATGCATAACACTTCGCAATGAATATTATATCTTACCATGAAACATAGAAATGAGATGCGATATCGTGTTTTAAGAATCATAAGAACTCTATTGCTTCGATACGTAGACATCTGCAAACGCTATTTGCTTGCAAGGAAGTGTCGCATTTACATTCATTTGAAGTGTAGACGAGGAATACAGAACACTTCGCAAATCATATTATATCCTACCATGAAACATAGAAATGAGATGTGATATCGCGTTTTAAGAAGCATTAGAAATCTATTGCTACGATACGTAGACATCTGCAAACGCTATTTCCTAGCGAGGAAGTGTCGCATTCACATTCATTTGAAGTGTAGACGAGGAATGCATAACACTTCGCAAATCGTATTATATCTTACCATGAAACATAGAATTGTGCTGCGATATCGCGTTTTAAGAATCATAAGAACTCCATTGCTACGATACGTAGACATCTGCAAACGCTATTTCCTTGCAAGGAAGTGTCGCATTCACAATCATTTGGAGTGTAGACGAGGAATACATAACACTTCGCAAATCATATTATATCTTACCATGAAATATAGAAATGAGATGCGATATCGAGTTTTAAGAATCATAAAAACTCTATTGCTACGATACGTAGACATCTGCAAACGTTATTTCCTTGCAAGGAAGTGTCGCATTTACATTCATTTGAATCGTAGACGAGGAATGCATAACACTTCGCAATGAATATTATATCTTACCATGAAACATAGAAATGAGATGCGATATCGTGTTTTAAGAATCATAAGAACTCTATTGCTTCGATACGTAGACATCTGCAAACGCTATTTGCTTGCAAGGAAGTGTCGCATTTACATTCATTTGAAGTGTAGACGAGGAATACAGAACACTTCGCAAATCATATTATATCCTACCATGAAACATAGAAATGAGATGTGATATCGCGTTTTAAGAAGCATTAGAAATCTATTGCTACGATACGTAGACATCTGCAAACGCTATTTCCTAGCGAGGAAGTGTCGCATTCACATTCATTTGAAGTGTAGACGATGAATACATAACCCTTCGCAAATCATATTATATCTTGCCATGAAACATAGAAATGAGATGCGATATCGCGTTTCAGGAAGCATTAGAACGCTATCGCTACGATGCCTAGACATCTGCAGACACTATTTCCGAGCAAGGAAGTGTCGCAATTACATTCATTTGAAGTGTAGACGAGGAATACATAACACTTCGCAAATCATATTATATCTTACCATGAAACATAGAAATGAGATGCGATATCGCGTTTTAGGAAGCATTAGAACTCTATCGCTACGATACCTAGACATCTGCAGACACTATTTCCCAGCAAGGAAGTGCCGCATTTACATTCATGTGAAGTGTAGACGACGAATATATAACACTTCGCAAATCATATTATATCTTACCATGAAACATAGAAATGAGATGCGATATCGCGTTTTAAGAAGCATTAGAACTCTATTGCTACGATAGGTAGACATCTGTAAACGCTATTTCCTTGCAAGGAAGTGTCGCATTTACATTCATTTGAATCGTAGACGAGGAATGCATAACACTTCGCAATGAATATTATATCTTATCATGAAACATAGATATGAGATGCAATATCTCGTTTTAAGAAGCATTTGAACTCTATTGCTTCGATACGTAAACATCTGCAAACGCTATTTCTTTGCTAGAAAGTGTCGCATTTACATTCACTGGAAGTGTAGACGAGGAATACATAACACTTCGCAAATCATATTATATCTTACCATGAAACATAGAAATGAGATGCGATATCGCGTTTTAAGAAGCATTTGAACTCTATTCATTCGATACGTAGACATCTGCAAACGCTATTTCCTTGCAAGGAAGTGTCGCATTTACATTCATATGAAGTGTAGACGAGGAATACATAACACTTCGCAAATCATATTATATCTTACCATGAAACATAGAAATGAGATGCGATATCGCGTTTTAAGAAGCATTAGAACTCTATCGCTACGATACCTAGACATCTGCAGACACTATTTCCTAGCAAGGAAGTGTCGCATTTACATTCATTTGAAGTGTAGACGAGGAATACATGATACTTCGCAAATCATATTATATCTTACCATGAAACATAGACATGAGATGCGATATCGCATTTTAAGAAGCATTTGAACACTATTCATTCGATACGTAGACATCTGCAAACGCTATTTCCTTGCAAGGAAGTGTCGCATTTACATTCATTTGAGGTGTACACGAGGAATACGTAACACTTCGCAAATCATATTATATCTTACCATGAAGCAATGAAATGAGATGCGATATCTCGGTTTAAGAAGCATTTGAACTCTATTGCTACGATACCTAGACATCTGCAGACGCTATTTCCTAGCAAGGAAGTATCGCATTTACATTCATTTGAAGTGTAGACGAGGAATACATGACACTTCGCAAATCATATTATATCTTTCCATGAAACATAGAAATGAGATGCGATATCTCGTTTTAAGAAGCATTAGAAATCTATTGCTAAGATACGTAGACATCTGCAAACGCTATTTCTTTGCAAGGAAGTGTCGCATTTACATTCATTTGAAGTGTAGACGAGGAATACATAACACTTCGCAAATCATATTATATCTTACCATGAAACATAGAAATGAGATGCGATATCGCGTTTTAAGAAGCATTTGAACTCTATTGCTTCGATACGTAGACATCTGCAAACGCTATTTCCTGGCAAGGAAGTGTCGCATTTACATTCATTTGAAGTGTAGACGAGGAATACATGATACTTCGCAAATCATATTATATCTTTCCATGAAACATAGAAATGAGATGCGATATCGCGTTTTAAGAAGCATTAGAAATCTACTAGTAAGATACGTAGACATCTGCAAACGCTATTTCCTGGCAAGGAAGTGTCGCATTTACATTCATTTGAAGTTGTAGACGAGGAATACAAAACACTTCGCAAATCATATTATATCTTACCATGAAACATAGAAATGAGATGCGATATCGCGTTTTAAGAAGCATTTGAACTGTATTTCTTCGATACCTAGATATCTGCAAACGCTATTTCCTTGCAAGGAAGTGTCGCACTTACATTCATTTGAAGTGTAGACGAGGAATACATGATACTTCGCAAATCATATTATATCCTACCATGAAACATTGAAATGAAATGCGATATCGCGTTTTAAGAAGCATTAGAAATCTATTGCTACGATACGTAGACATCTGCAGACGCTATTTCCTTGCAAGGAAGTGTCGCATTTACATTCATTTGAATCGTATACGAGGAATGCATAACACTTCGCTATGAATAATATATCTTATCATGAAACATAGATATGAGAAGCAATATCTCGTTTAAGAAGCATTTGAACTCTATTGCTACGATACCTAGACATCTGCAGACGCTATTTCCTAGCAAGGAAGTATCGCATTTACATTCATTTGAAGTGTAGACGAGGAATACATAACACTTCGCAAATCATATTATATCTTACCATGAAACATAGAAATGAGATGCGATATCGCGTTTTAAGAATCATAAGAACTCTATTGCTACGATACGTAGGCATCTGCAAACGCTATCTCCTTGCAAGGAAGTGTCGCATTTACGTTCATTTGAATCGTTGACGAGGAATGCATAACACTGCGCAATGAATATTATATCCTATCATGAATCATAGATATGAGATGCAATATCTCGTTTTAAGAAGCATTTGCACTCTATTGCTTCGATACGTAGACATCTGCAAACGCTATTTCCTTGCAAGGAAGTGTCGCATTTACATTCATTTGAAGTGTAGACGAGGAATACATAACACTTCGCAAATCATATTATATCTTACCATGAAACATAGAAATGAGATGCGATATCGCGTTTTAAGAAGCATTAGAACTCTATCGCTACGATACCTAGACAACTGCAGACGCAATTTCTTGGCAAGGAAGTGTCGCATTTACATTCATTTGAAGTTGTAGACGAGGAATACATGACACTTCGCAAATCATATTATATCTTACCATGAAACATAGAAATGAGATGCGATATCGCATTTTAAGAAGCATTAGAAATATATTGCTACGATACGTAGACATCTGCAGACGCTATTTCCTTGCAAGGAAGTGTCGCATTTACATTCATTTGAAGTGTAGACGAGGAATACATGACACTTCGCAAATCATATTATATCTTACCATGAAACATAGATATGAGATGCAATATCTCGTTTTAAGAAGCATTTGAACTCTATTGCTACGATACCTAGACATCTGCAGACGCTATTTCCTAGCAAGCAAGTGTCGCATTTGCATTCATTTGAAGTGTAGACGAGGAATACATGACACTTCGCAATGAATATTATATCTTACCATGAAACATAGAAATGAGATGCGATATCGCGTTTTAAGAATCATAAGAACACTATTGCTACGATACGTAGACATCTGCAAACGCTATTTCCTAGCGAGGAAGTGTGGCATTCACATTCATTTGAAGAGTAGACGAGGAATACATAACACTTCGCAAATCATATTATATCTTACCATGAAACATAGAAATGAGATGCGATATCGCGTTTTAAGAAGCATTAGAAAGCTACTGCTACGATACGTAGACATCTGCAAACGCTATTTCCTAGCGAGGAAGTATCGCATTCACATTCATTTGAATCCTATACGAGGAATGCACAACACTTCGCAATGAATATTATATCTTATCATGAATCATAGATATGAGATGCAATATCTCGTTTCAAGAAGCATTTGAACTCTATTGCTACGATACCTAGACATCTGCAAACGCTATTTCCTAGCAAGGAAGTGTCGCATTTACATTCATTTGAAGTGTAGGCGAGGAATACATAACACTTCGCAAATCATACTATATCTTACCATGAAACATAGAAATGAGATGCGATATCGCGTTTTAAGAAGCATTAGAACACTATTGCTACGATAGGTAGACATCTGCAAACGCTATTTCCTAGCGAGGAAGTAACGCATTCACATTCATTTGAAGTGTAGACGAGGAATACATAACACTTCGCAAATCATGTTATATCTTACCATGAAACATAGAAATGAGATGCGATATCGCCTTTTAAGAATCACAAGAACTCTATTGGTACGATACGTAAACATCTGCAAACGCTATTTCCTTGCAAGGAAGTGCCGACTTTACATTCATTTGAATCGTAGGCGAGGAATGCTTAACACTTCGCAATGAATATTATATCTTATCATGAAACATAGATATGAGATGCAATATCTCGTTTTAAGAAGCATTTGAACCCTATTGCTTCGATACGTAGACATCTGCAAACGCTATTTCCTTGCAAGGAAGTGTCGTATTTACAATCATTTGAATCGTAGACGAGGAATGCATAACACTTCGCAATGAATATTATATCTTATCATAAAACATAGATATGAGATGCAATATCTCGTTTTAACAAGCATTTGAACTCTATTGCTTCGATACGTAGACATCTGCAAACGCTATTTCCTTGCAAGGAAGTGTCACATTTGCATTCATTTGTATCGTATACGAGGAATGCATAACACTTCGCAATGAATATTATATCTTATCATGAATCATAGATATGAGATGCAATATCTCGTTTCAAGAAGCATTTGAACTCTACTGCTATGATACCTAGACATCTGCAGACGCTATTTCCTAGCAAGGAAGTGTCGCATTTACATTCATTCGAAGTGTAGACGAGGAATACATAACACTTCGCAAATCATATTATATCTTACCATGAAACATAGAAATGAGATGCGATATCGCGTTTTAAGAATCATAAGAACTCTATTGCTACGATAAGTAGACAAATGCAAACGCTATTTCCTTGCAAGGAAGTGTCGCATTTACATTCATATGAAGTGTAGACGAGGAATACATAACACTTCGCAAATCATATTATATCTTACCATGAAACATAGAAATGAGATGCGATATCGCGTTTTAAGAAGCATTAGAACTCTATCGCTACGATACCTAGACATCTGCAGACACTATTTCCTAGCAAGGAAGTGTCGCATTTACATTCATTTGAAGTGTAGACGAGGAATACATGATACTTCGCAAATCATATTATATCTTACCATGAAACATAGACATGAGATGCGATATCGCATTTTAAGAAGCATTTGAACTCTATTCATTCGATACGTAGACATCTGCAAACGCTATTTCCTTGCAAGGAAGTGTCGCATTTACATTCATTTGAGGTGTACACGAGGAATACGTAACACTTCGCAAATCATATTATATCTTACCATGAAACAATGAAATGAGATGCGATATCTCGGTTTAAGAAGCATTTGAACTCTATTGCTACGATACCTAGACATCTGCAGACGCTATTTCCTAGCAAGGAAGTATCGCATTTACATTCATTTGAAGTGTAGACGAGGAATACATGACACTTCGCAAATCATATTATATCTTTCCATGAAACATAGAAATGAGATGCGATATCTCGTTTTAAGAAGCATTAGAAATCTATTGCTAAGATACGTAGACATCTGCAAACGCTATTTCTTTGCAAGGAAGTGTCGCATTTACATTCATTTGAAGTGTAGACGAGGAATACATAACACTTCGCAATTCATATTATATCTTACCATGAAACATAGAAATGAGATGCGATATCGCGTTTTAAGAAGCATTTGAACTCTATTGCTTCGATACGTAGACATCTGCAAACGCTATTTCCTGGCAAGGAAGTGTCGCACTTACATTCATTTGAAGTGTAGACGAGGAATACATGATGCTTCGCAAATCATATTATATCCTACCATGAAACATTGAAATGAAATGCGATATCGCGTTTTAAGAAGCATTAGAAATCTATTGCTACGATACGTAGACATCTGCAGACGCTATTTCCTTGCAAGGAAGTGTCGCATTTACATTCATTTGAATCGTATACGAGGAATGCATAACACTTCGCTATGAATAATATATCTTATCATGAAACATAGATATGAGAAGCAATATCTCGTTTTAAGAAGCATTTGAACTCTATTGCTACGATACCTAGACATCTGCAGACGCTATTTCCTAGCAAGGAAGTATCGCATTTACATTCATTTGAAGTGTAGACGAGGAATACATAACACTTCGCAAATCATATTATATCTTACCATGAAACATAGAAATGAGATGCGATATCGCGTTTTAAGAATCATAAGAACTCTATTGCTACGATACGTAGGCATCTGCAAACGCTATCTCCTTGCAAGGAAGTGTCGCATTTACGTTCATTTGAATCGTTGACGAGGAATGCATAACACTTCGCAATGAATATTATATCCTATCATGAAACATAGATATGAGATGCAATATCTCGTTTTAAGAAGCATTTGCACTCTATTGCTTCGATACGTTGACATCTGCAAACGCTATTTCCTTGCAAGGAAGTGTCGCATTTACATTCATTTGAAGTGTAGACGAGGAATACATAACACTTCGCAAATCATATTATATCTTACCATGAAACATAGAAATGAGATGCGATATCGCGTTTTAAGAAGCATTAGAACTCTATCGCTACGATACCTAGACATCTGCAGACGCAATTTCCTGGCAAGGAAGTGTCGCATTTACATTCATTTGAAGTTGTAGACGAGGAATACATGACACTTCGCAAATCATATTATATCTTACCATGAAACATAGAAATGAGATGCGATATCGCATTTTAAGAAGCATTAGAAATATATTGCTACGATACGTAGACATCTGCAGACGCTATTTCCTTGCAAGGAAGTGTCGCATTTACATTCATTTGAAGTGTAGACGAGGAATACATGACACTTCGCAAATCATATTATATCTTACCATGAAACATAGAAATGAGATGCAATATCTCGTTTTAAGAAGCATTTGAACTCTATTGCTACGATACCTAGACATCTGCAGACGCTATTTCCTAGCAAGGAAGTATCGCATTTACATTCATTTGAAGTGTAGACGAGGAATACATGACACTTCGCAAATCATATTATATCTTTCCATGAAACATAGAAATGAGATGCGATATCGCGTTTTAAGAAGCATTAGAACTCTATCGCTAAGTTACCTAGACATCTGCAGATGCTATTTCCTGGCAAGGAAGTGTCGCATTTACATTCATTTGAAGTGTAGACGAGGAATACATAACACTTCGCAAATCATATTATATCTTACCATGAAACATAGAAATGTGATGCGATATCGCGTTTTAAGAATCATAAGAACTCTATTGCTACGATACGTAGACAACTGCAAACGCTATTTCCTTGCAAGGAAGTGTCGCATTTACATTCAATTGAAGTTTTAGACGAGGAATACAGGACACTTCGCAAATCATATTATATCTTACCATGAAACATAGAAATGAGATGCGATATCGCGTTTTAAGAATCATAAGAACTCTATTGCTACGATACGTAGACAACTGCAAACGCTATTTCCTTGCAAGGAAGTGTCGCATTTACATTCATTTGAATCGTATACGACGAATGCATAACACTTCGCTATGAATATTATATCTTATCATGAAACATAGATATGAGATGCAATATCTCGTTTTAAGAAGCATTTGAACTCTATTGCTACGATACCTAGACATCTGCAGACGCTATTTCCTAGCAAGGAAGTATTGCATTTACATTCATTTGAAGTGTAGACGAGGAATACATGACACTTCGCAAATCATATTATATCTTACCATGAAACATAGAAATGAGATGCGATATCGCGTTTTAAGAATCATAAGAACTCTATTGCTACGATACGCAGAAATCTGCAATCGCAATTTCCTTGCAAGGAAGTGTCGCATTTACTTTCATTTGAATCGTAGACGAGGAATGCATAACACTTCGAAATGAATATTATATCATATCATGAAACATAGATATGAGATGCAATATCTCGTTTTAAGAAGCATTTGAACTCTATTGCTTCAATACGTAGACATCTGCAGACGCTATTTCCTAGCAAGGAGGTATCGCATTTACATTCATTTGAAGTGTACACGAGGAATACATGACACTTCGCAAATCATATTATATCTTACCATAAAACATAGGAATGAGATGCAATATCGCGTTCTAAGAAGCACTAGAAATCTATTGCTACGATACGTAGACATCTGCAGACGCTATTTCCTTGCAAGGAAGTGTCGCATTTACATTCATTTGAATCGTATACGAGGAATGCATAACACTTCGCAATGAATATTATATCTTACCATGAAACATAGAAATGCGATGCGACATCGCGTATTAAGAAGCATTAGAACTCTATTCCTACGATAGGTAGACATCTGCAAACGCTATTTCCTTGCAAGGAAGTGTCGCATTTACATTCATTTGTAGTGTAGACGAGGAATACATGACACTTCACAAATTATATTATATCTTACCATGAAACATAGAAATGAGATGCTATATTGTGTTTTGAGAAGCATTAGAACTCTATTGCTACGATACCTAGACATCTGCAGACGCTATCTCCTAGCAAGGGAGTGTCGCATTTACATTAATTGAAGTGTAGACGAGCAATACATGACACTTCGCAAATCATATTATATCTTACCATGAAACATAGAAATGAGATGCGATCTCGTTTTAAGAAGCATTTGAACTCTATTGCTTCGATACGTAGACATCTGCAAACGCTATTTCCTTGCAAGGAAGTGTCGCATTTACATTCATTTGAAGTGTAGACAAGGAATACATAACACTTCGCAAATCATATTATATCTTACCATGAAACATAGAAATGAGATGCGATATCGCGTTTTAAGAAGCATTAGAACTCTATCGCTACGATACCTAGACATCTGCAGACGCTATTTCCTGGCAAGTAAGTGTCGCATTTACATTCATTTGAAGTTGTAGACGAGGAATACATGACACCTCGCAAATCATATTATATCTTACCATGAAACATAGAAATGAGATGCGATATCGCGTTTTAAGAGGCATTAGAAATCTATTGCTACGATACGTAGACATCTGCAGACGCTATTTCCTTGCAAGGAAGTGTCGCATTTACATTCATTTGAAGTGTAGACGAGGAATACATAACACTTCGCAAATCGTATTATATCTTACCATGAAACATAGAAATGAGATGCGATTTCGCGTTTTAAGAATCATAAGAACTCTATTGCTACGATACGTAGACAACTGCAAACGCTATTTCCTTGCAAGGAAGTGTCGCATTTACATTCATTTGAAGTTGTAGACGAGGAATACATGACACTTCGCAAATCATATTATATCTTACCATGAAACATGGAAATGAGATGCGATATCGCGCTTTAAGAAGCATTAGAAATCTATTGCTAGGATACGTAGACAACTGCAAACGCTATTTTCTTGCAAGGAAGTGTCGCATTTACATTCATTTGAATCGTATACGACGAATGCATAACACTTCGCTATGAATATTATATCTTATCATGAAACATAGATATGAGATGCAATATCTCGTTTTAAGAAGCATTTGAACTCTATTGCTACGATACCTAGACATCTGCAGACGCTATTTCCTAGCAAGGAAGTATTGCATTTACATTCATTTGAAGTGTAGACGAGGAATACATGACACTTCGCAAATCATATTATATCTTACCATGAAACATAGAAATGAGATGCGATATCGCGTTTTAAGAATCATAAGAACTCTATTGCTACGATACGCAGAAATCTGCAATCGCAATTTCCTTGCAAGGAAGTGTCGCATTTACTTTCATTTGAATCGTAGACGAGGAATGCATAACACTTCGAAATGAATATTATATCATATCATGAAACATAGATATGAGATGCAATATCTCGTTTTAAGAAGCATTTGAACTCTATTGCTTCAATACGTAGACATCTGCAGACGCTATTTCCTAGCAAGGAGGTATCGCATTTACATTCATTTGAAGTGTAGACGAGGAATACATGACACTTCGCAAATCATATTATATCTTACCATAAAACATAGGAATGAGATGCAATATCGCGTTTTAAGAAGCATTAGAAATCTATTGCTACGATACGTAGACATCTGCAGACGCTATTTCCTTGCAAGGAAGTGTCGCATTTACATTCATTTGAATCGTATACGAGGAATGCATAACACTTCGCAATGAATATTATATCTTACCATGAAACATAGAAATGCGATGCGACATCGCGTATTAAGAAGCATTAGAACTCTATTGCTACGATAGGTAGACATCTGCAAACGCTATTTCCTTGCAAGGAAGTGTCGCATTTACATTCATTTGAAGTGTAGACGAGGAATACATGACACTTCACAAATTATATTATATCTTACCATGAAACATAGAAATGAGATGCTATATTGTGTTTTGAGAAACATTAGAACTCTATTGCTACGATACCTAGACATCTGCAGACGCTATTTCCTAGCAAGGAAGTGTCGCATTTACATTAATTGAAGTGTAGACGAGCAATACATGACACTTCGCAAATCATATTATATCTTACCATGAAACATAGGTATGAGATGCGATATCGCGTTTTAAGAATCATAAGAACTCTATTGCTACGATACGTAGACATCTGCAAACGCTATTTCCTTGGAAGGAAGTGTCGCATTTACGTTCATTTGAATCGTAGACGAGGAATACATAACACTTCGCAAATCATATTATATCCTACCATGAAACATGGAAATGAGATGCGATATGGCGTTTTAAGAATCATAAGAACTCCATTGCTACGATACGTAGATATCTGCAAACGCTATTTCCTAGCGAGGAAGTGTGTCATTCACATTCATTTGAAGTGTAGACGAGGAATACATAACACTTCGCAAATCATATTATATCTTACCATGAATCATAGAAATGAGATGCGATATCGCGCTTTAAGAATCATAAAAACTCTATTGCTACGATACGTAGACATCTGCAAACGCTATTTCCTTGCAAGGAAGTGTCGCATTTACATTCATATGAAGTGTAGACGAGGAATACATAACACTTCGCAAATCATATTATATCTTACCATGAAACATAAAAATGAGGTGCAATATCGCGTTTTAAGAATCATAAGAACTCTACTGCTACGATACGTAGACATCTGCAAACGCTATTTCCTTGCAAGGAAGAGTCGCATTTACATTCATTTGAATCGTAGACGAGGAATACATGACACTTCGCAAATCATATTATATCTTACCATGAAACATAGAAATGAGATGCGATATCGCGTTTTAAGGATCATAAGAACTCTATTGCTACGATACGTAGACAACTGCAAACGCTATTTCCTTGCAAGGAAGTGTCGCATTTTCATTCATTTGAATCGTATACGAGGAATGCATAACACTTCGCAATGAATATTATATCTTATCATGAAACATAGATATGAGATGCAATATCTCGTTTTAAGAAGCATTTGAGCTCTATTGCTTCGATACGTAGACATCTGCAAACGCTATTTCCTTGCAAGGAAGTGTCGCATTTACATTCATTTGAAGTGTAGACAAGGAATACATAACACTTCGCAAATCATATTATATCTTACCATGAAACATAGAAATGAGATGCGATATCGCGTTTTAAGAATCATAAGAACTCTATTGCTACGATACGTAGGCATCTGCAAACGCTATCTCCTTGCAAGGAAGTGTCGCATTTACGTTCATTTGAATCGTTGACGAGGAATGCATAACACTTCGCAATGAATATTATATCCTATCATGAAACATAGATATGAGATGCAATATCTCGTTTTAAGAAGCATTTGCACTCTATTGCTTCGATACGTAGACATCTGCAAACGCTATTTCCTTGCAAGGAAGTGTCGCATTTACATTCATTTGAAGTGTAGACGAGGAATACATAACACTTCGCAAATCATATTATATCTTACCATGAAACATAGAAATGAGATGCGATATCGCGTTTTAAGAAGCATTAGAACTCTATCGCTACGATACCTAGACATCTGCAGACGCAATTTCCTGGCAAGGTAGTGTCGCATTTACATTCATTTGAAGTTGTAGACGAGGAATACATGACACTTCGCAAATCATATTATATCTTACCATGAAACATAGAAATGAGATGCGATATCGCATTTTAAGAAGCATTAGAAATATATTGCTACGATATGTAGACATCTGCAGACGCTATTTCCTTGCAAGGAAGTGTCGCATTTACATTCATTTGAAGTGTAGACGAGGAATACATGACACTTCGCAAACCATATTATATCTTACCATGAAACATAGAAATGAGATGCAATATCTCGTTTTAAGAAGCATTTGAACTCTATTGCTACGATACCTAGACATCTGCAGACGCTATTTCCTAGCAAGGAAGTATCGCATTTACATTCATTTGAAGTGTAGACGAGGAATACATGACACTTCGCAAATCATATTATATCTTTCCATGAAACATAGAAATGAGATGCGATATCGCGTTTTAAGAAGCATTAGAAATCTATTGCTAAGATACGTAGACATCTGCAAACGCTATCACCTTGCAAGGAAGTGTCGCATTTACGTTCATTTGAATCGTTGACGAGGAATGCATAACACTTCGCAATGAATATTATATCCTATCATGAAACATAGATATGAGATGCAATATCTCGTTTTAAGAAGCATTTGCACTCTATTGCTTCGATACGTAGACATCTGCAAACGCTATTTCCTTGCAAGGAAGTGTCGCATTTACATTCATTTGAAGTGTAGACGAGGAATACATAACACTTCGCAAATCATATTATATCTTACCATGAAACATAGAAATGAGATGCGATATCGCGTTTTAAGAAGCATTAGAACTCTATCGCTACGATACCTAGACATCTGCACACGCAATTTCCTGGCAAGGAAGTGTCGCATTTACATTCATTTGAAGTTGTAGACGAGGAATACATGACACTTCGCAAATCATATCATATCTTACCATGAAACATAGAAATGAGATGCGATATCGCATTTTAAGAAGCATTAGAAATATATTGCTACGATACGTAGACATCTGCAGACGCTATTTCCTTGCAAGGAAGTGTCGCATTTACATTCATTTGAAGTGTAGACGAGGAATACATGACACTTCGCAAATCATATTATATCTTACCATGAAACATAGAAATGAGATGCAATATCTCGTTTTAAGAAGCATTTGAACGCTATTGCTACGATACCTAGACATCTGCAGACGCTATTTCCTAGCAAGGAAGTATCGCATTTACATTCATTTGAAGTGTAGACGAGGAATACATGACACTTCGCAAATCATATGATATCTTTCCATGAAACATAGAAATGAGATGCGATATCGCGTTTTAAGAAGCATTAGAAATCTATTGCTAAGATACGTAGACATCTGCGAACGCTATCTCCTTGCAAGGAAGTGTCGCATTTACGTTCATTTGAATCGTTGACGAGGAATGCATAACACTTCGCAATGAATATTATATCCTATCATGAAACATAGATATGAGATGCAATATCTCGTTTTAAGAAGCATTTGAACTCTATTGCTTCGATACGTAGACATCTGCAAACGCTATTTCCTTGCAAGGAAGTGTCGCATTTACATTAATTGAAGTGTAGACGAGCAATACATGACACTTCGCAAATCATATTATATCTTACCATGAAACATAGAAATGAGATGCGATATCGCGTTTTAAGAATCATAAGAACTCTATTGCTACGATACGTAGACATCTGCAAACGCTATTTCCTTGGAAGGAAGTGTCGCATTTACGTTCATTTGAATCGTAGACGAGGAATACATAACACTTCGCAAATCATATTATATCCTACCATGAAACATAGAAATGAGATGCGATATGGCGTTTTAAGAATCATAAGAACTCCATTGCTACGATACGTAGATATCTGCAAACGCTATTTCCTAGCGAGGAAGTGTGGCATTCACATTCATTTGAAGTGTAGACGAGGAATACATAACACTTCGCAAATCATATTATATCTTACCATGAATCATAGAAATGAGATGCGATATCGCGCTTTAAGAATCATAAAAACTCTATTGCTACGATACGTAGACATCTGCAAACGCTATTTCCTTGCAAGGAAGTGTCGCATTTACATTCATATGAAGTGTAGACGAGGAATACATAACACTTCGCAAATCATATTATATCTTACCATGAAACATAAAAATGAGGTGCAATATCGCGTTTTAAGAATCATAAGAACTCTACTGCTACGATACGTAGACATCTGCAAACGCTATTTCCTTGCAAGGAAGAGTCGCATTTACATTCATTTGAATCGTAGACGAGGAATACATGACACTTCGCAAATCATATTATATCTTACCATGAAACATAGAAATGAGATGCGATATCGCGTTTTAAGGATCATAAGAACTCTATTGCTACGATACGTAGACAACTGCAAACGCTATTTCCTTGCAAGGAAGTGTCGCATTTTCATTCATTTGAATCGTATACGAGGAATGCATAACACTTCGCAATTAATATTATATCTTATCATGAAACATAGATATGAGATGCAATATCTCGTTTTAAGAAGCATTTGAACTCTATTGCTTCGATACGTAGACATCTGCAAACGCTATTTCCTTGCAAGGAAGTGTCGCATTTACGTTCATTTGAATCGTTGACGAGGAATGCATAACACTTCCAAATGAATATTATATCTTATCATAAAACATAGATATGAGATGCAATATCTCGTTTTAACAAGCATTTGAACTCTATTGCTTCGACACGTAGACATCTGCAAACGCTATTTCCTTGCAAGGAAATGTCGCATTTACATTCATTTGAATCGTAGACGAGGAATGCATAACACTTCCAAATGAATACTATATCTTATCATAAAACATAGATATGAGATGCAATATCTCGTTTTAACAAGCATTTGAACTCTATTGCTACGATACCTAGACATCTGCAGACGCTATTTCCTAGCAAGGAAGTATCGCATTTACATTCATTTGAATCGTAGACGAGGAATGCATAACACTTCCAAATGAATACTATATCTTATCATAAAACATAGATATGAGATGCAATATCTCGTTTTAACAAGCATTTGAACTCTATTGCTACGATACCTAGACATCTGCAGACGCTATTTCCTAGCAAGGAAGTATCGCATTTACATTCATTTGAAGTGTAGACGAGGAATACATGACACTTCGCAAATCATATTATATCTTACCATGAATCATAGAAATGAGATGCGATATCGCGCTTTAAGAATCATAAAAACTCTATTGCTACGATACGTAGACATCTGCAAACGCTATTTCCTTGCAAGGAAGTGTCGCATTTACATTCATATGAAGTGTAGACGAGGAATACATAACACTTCGCAAATCATATTATATCTTACCATGAAACATAAAAATGAGGTGCAATATCGCGTTTTAAGAATCATAAGAACTCTACTGCTACGATACGTAGACATCTGCAAACGCTATTTCCTTGCAAGGAAGAGTCGCATTTACATTCATTTGAATCGTAGACGAGGAATACATGACACTTCGCAAATCATATTATATCTTACCATGAAACATAGAAATGAGATGCGATATCGCGTTTTAAGGATCATAAGAACTCTATTGCTACGATACGTAGACAACTGCAAACGCTATTTCCTTGCAAGGAAGTGTCGCATTTTCATTCATTTGAAGTGTAGACGAGGAATACATAACACTTCGCAAATCATATTATATCTTACCATGAAACATAGAAATGAGATGCGATATCGCGTTTTAAGAATCATAAGAACACTATTGCTACGATACGTGGACATCTGCAAACGCTATCTCCTTGCAAGGAAGTGTCGCATTTACGTTCATTTGAATCGTTGACGAGGAATGCATAACACTTCCAAATGAATATTATATCTTATCATAAAACATAGATATGAGATGCAATATCTCGTTTTAACAAGCATTTGAACTCTATTGCTTCGACACGTAGACATCTGCAAACGCTATTTCCTTGCAAGGAAGTGTCGCATTTACATTCATTTGAATCGTAGACGAGGAATGCATAACACTTCCAAATGAATACTATATCTTATCATAAAACATAGATATGAGATGCAATATCTCGTTTTAACAAGCATTTGAACTCTATTGCTTCGACACGTAGACATCTGCAAACGCTATTTCCTTGCAAGGAAGTGTCGCATTTACATTCATTTGAATCGTATACGAGGAATGCATAACACTTCGCTATGAATATTATATCTTATCATGAAACATAGATATGGGATGCAATATCTCGTTTTAAGAAGCATTTGAACTCTATTGCTACGATACCTAGACATCTGCAGACGCTATTTCCTAGCAAGGAAGTATCGCATTTACATTCATTTGAAGTGTAGACGAGGAATACATGACACTTCGCAAATCATATTATATCTTACCATGAAACGTAGAATTGAGATGCGATATCGCGTTTTAAGAATCATAAGAACTCCATTGCTACGATACGTAGACATCTGCAAACGCTATTTCCTTGCAAGGAAGTGTCGCATTTACATTCATTTGAAGTGCAGACGAGGAATACATGACACTTCACAAATTATATTATATCTTACCATGAAACATAGAAATGAGATGCGATATCGCGTTTTAAGAATCATAAGAACTCTATTGCTACGATACGTAGACATCTGCAAACGCTATTTCCTTGGAAGGAAGTGTCGCATTTACATTCATTTGAATCGTAGACGAGGAATGCATAACACTTCCTAATGAATACTATATCTTATCATAAAACATAGATATGAGATGCAATATCTCGTTTTAACAAGCATTTGAACTCTATTGCTTCGACACGTAGACATCTGCAAACGCTATTTCCTTGCAAGGAAGTGTCGCATTTGCATTCATTTGAATCGTATAAGAGGAATGCATAACACTTCGCAATGAATATTATATCTTATCATGAATCATAGATATGAGATGCAATATCTCGTTTCAAGAAGCATTTGAACTCTATTGCTACGATACCTAGACATCTGCAGACGCTATTTCCTGGCAAGGAAGTGTCGCATTTACATTCATTTGAAGTGTAGACGAGGAATACATGACACTTCGCAAATCATATTATATATTACCATGAAACATAGAAATGAGATGCGATATCGCGTTTTAAGAATCATAAGAACTCTATTGCTACGATACGCAGACATCTGCAAACGCTATTTCCTAGCTAGGAAGTGTGGCATTCACACTCATTTGAAGTGTAGACGAGGAATACATAACACTTCGCAAATCATATTATATCTTACCATGAAACATAGAAATGGGATGCGATATCGCGTTTTAAGAATCATAAAAACTCTATTGCTACGATACGTAGACATCTGCAAACGCTATTTCCTTGCAAGGAAGTGTCGCATTTACATTCATTTGAATCGTAGACGAGGAATGCATAACACTTCCAAATGAATATTATATCTTATCATAAAACATAGATATGAGATGCAATATCTCGTTTTAACAAGCATTTGAACTCTATTGCTTCGACACGTAGACATCTGCAAACGCTATTTCCTTGCAAGGAAGTGTCGCATTTACATTCATTTGAATCGTATACGAGGAATGCATAACACTTCGCTATGAATATTATATCTTATCATGAAACATAGATATGAGATGCAATATCTCGTTTTAAGAAGCATTTGAACTCTATTGCTACGATACCTAGACATCTGCAGACGCTATTTCCTAGCAAGGAAGTGTCGCATTTACATTCATTTGAAGTGTAGACGAGGAATACATGACAATTCGCAAATCATATTATACCTTTCCATGAAACATAGAAATGAGATGCGATATCGCGTTTTAAGAAGCATCAGAAATCTGTTGCTAAGATACGTAGACATCTGCAAACGCTATTTCTTTGCAAGGAAGTGTCGCATTTACATTCATATGAAGTGTAGACGAGGAATACACAACACTTTGCAAATCATATTATATCTTACCATGAAACATAGAAATGAGATGCGATATCGCGTTTTAAGAATCATAGGAACTCTATTGCTACGATACGTAGACATCTGCAGTCGCAATTTCCTTGCAAGGAGGTGTGGCATTTACTTTCATTTGAATCGTAGACGAGGAATGCATAACACTTCGCAATGAATATTATATCCTATCATGAAACATAGATATGAAAAGCAATATCTCGTTTTAAGAAGCATTTGAACTCTATTGCTTCGATACGTAGACATCTGCAAACGCTATTTCCTTGCAAGGAAGTGTCGCATTTACATTCATTTGAAGTGTAGACGAGGAATACATGACACTTCACTAATCATATTATATCTTACCATGAGACATAGAAATGAAATGCGATATTGTGTTTTGAGAAGCATCAGACCTCTATCGCTACGATACATAGACATCTGCAAACGCTATGTCCTTTCAAGGAAGTGTCGCATTTACATTAATTTGAAGTGTAGACGAGGAGTACATATCACTTCGCAAATCATATTATATCTTACCATGAAACATAGAAATGAGATGCGATATCGCGCTTTAAGAGTCATAAGAACTCTATTGCTTCGACACGTAGACATCTGCAAACGCTATTTCCTTGCAAGGAAGTGTCGCATTTACATTCATTTGAAGTGTAGACGAGGAATACATAACACTTCGCAAATCATATTATATCTTACCATGAAACATAGAAATGAGATGCGATATCGCGTTTTAAGAAGCATTAGAACGCTATTGCTACGAAAGGTAGACATCTGTAAACGCTATTTCCTTGCAAGGAAGTGTCGCATTTACATTCATTTGTATCGTAGACGAGGAATGCATAACACTTCGCAATGAATATTATATCTTATCATGAAACATAGATATGAGATGCAATATCTCGTTTTAAGAAGCATTAGAAAGCTATTGCTACGATACGTAGACATCTGCAAACGCTATTTCCTAGCGAGGAAGTATCGCATTCACATTCATTTGAAGTGTAGACGAGGAATACATAACACTTCGCAAATCATGTTATATCATATCATGAAACATAGAAATGAGATGCGATATCGCGTTTTAAGAAGCATTAGAACTCTATTGCTACGATAGGTAGACATCTGTAAACGCTATTTCCTTGGAAGGAAGAGTCGCATTTACATTCATTTGAATCGTAGACGAGGAATGCATGACACTTCGCAATGAATATTATATCTTATCATGAAACATAGATATGAGATGCAATATCTCGTTTTAAGAAGCATTTGAACTCTATTGCTTCGATACGTAGACATCTGCAAACGCTATTTCCTTGCAAGGAAGTGTCGCATTTACATTCATTTGAAGTGTAGACGAGGAATACATGACACTTCACTAATCATATTATATCTTACCATGAAACATAGAAATGAGATGCGATATTGTGTTTTGAGAAGCATCAGACCTCTATCGCTACGATACATAGACATCTGCAAACGCTATTTCCTTTCAAGGAAGTGTCGCATTTACATTAATTTGAAGTGTAGACGAGGAGTACATATCACTTCGCAAATCATATTATATCTTACCATGAAACATAGAAATGAGATGCGATATCGCGCTTTAAGAATCATAAGAACTCTATTGCTTCGACACGTAGACATCTGCAAACGCTATTTCCTTGCAAGGAAGTGTCGCATTTACATTCATTTGAAGTGTAGACGAGGAATACATAACACTTCGCAAATCATATTATATCTTACCATGAAACGTAGAATTGAGATGCGATATCGCGTTTTAAGAATCATAAGAACTCCATTGCTACGATACGTAGACATCTGCAAACGCTATTTCCTTGCAAGGAAGTGTCGCATTTACATTCATTTGAAGTGCAGACGAGGAATACATAACACTTCGCAAGTCATATTATATCTTACCATGAAACATAGAAATGAGATGCGATATCGCGTTTTAAGAAGCATTAGAACGCTATTGCTACGAAAGGTAGACATCTGTAAACGCTATCTCCTTGCAAGGAAGTGTCGCATTTACGTTCATTTGAATCGTTGACGAGGAATGCATAACACTTCGCATTGAATATTATATCCTATCATGAAACATAGATAAAAGATGCAATATCTCGTTTTAAGAAGCATTTGAACTCTATTGCTTCGATACGTAGACATCTGCAAACGCTATTTCCTTGCAAGGAAGTGTCGCATTTACATTCATTTGAAGTGTAGACAAGGAATACATAACACTTCGCAAATCATATTATATCTTACCATGAAACATAGAAATGAGATGCGATATCGCGTTTTAAGAAGCATTAGAACTCTATCGCTACGATACCTAGACATCTGCAGACGCTATTTCCTGGCAAGTAAGTGTCGCATTTACATTCATTTGAAGTTGTAGACGAGGAATACATGACACCTCGCAAATCATATTATATCTTACCATGAAACATAGAAATGAGATGCGATATCGCGTTTTAAGAGGCATTAGAAATCTATTGCTACGATACGTAGACATCTGCAGACGCTATTTCCTTGCAAGGAAGTGTCGCATTTACATTCATTTGAAGTGTAGACGAGGAATACATAACACTTCGCAAATCGTATTATATCTTACCATGAAACATAGAAATGAGATGCGATTTCGCGTTTTAAGAATCATAAGAACTCTATTGCTACGATACGTAGACAACTGCAAACGCTATTTCCTTGCAAGGAAGTGTCGCATTTACATTCATTTGAAGTTGTAGACGAGGAATACATGACACTTCGCAAATCATATTATATCTTACCATGAAACATGGAAATGAGATGCGATATCGCGCTTTAAGAAGCATTAGAAATCTATTGCTACGAAACGTAGACATCTGCAGACGCTATTTCCTTGCAAGGAAGTGTCGCATTTACATTCATTTGAAGTGTAGACGAGGAATACATAACACTTCGCAAATCATATTATATCTTACCATGAAACATAGAAATGAGATGCGATATCGCGTTTTAAGAATCACAAGAACTCTATTGCTAGGATACGTAGACAACTGCAAACGCTATTTTCTTGCAAGGAAGTGTCGCATTTACATTCATTTGAATCGTATACGAGGAATGCATAACACTTCGCTATGAATATTATATCTTATCATGAAACATAGATATGAGATGCAATATCTCGTTTTAAGAAGCATTTGAACTCTATTGCTACGATACCTAGACATCTGCAGACGCTATTTCCTAGCAAGGAAGTATTGCATTTACATTCATTTGAAGTGTAGACGAGGAATACATGACACTTCGCAAATCATATTATATCTTTCCATGAAACATAGAAATGTGATGCGATATCGCGTTTTAAGAAGCATTAGAAATCTATTGCTAAGATACGTAGACATCTGCAAACGCTATTTCTTTGCAAGGAAGTGTCGCATTTACATTCATATGAAGTGTTGACGAGGAATACACAACACTTCGCAAATCATATTATATCTTACCATGAAACATAGAAATGAGATGCGATATCGCGTTTTAAGAATCATAAGAACTCTATTGCTACGATACGCAGACATCTGCAATCGCAATTTCCTTGCAAGGAAGTGTCGCATTTACTTTCATTTGAATCGTAGACGAGGAATGCATAACACTTCGCAATGAATATTATATCATATCATGAAACATAGATATGAGATGCAATATCTCGTTTTAAGAAGCATTTGAACTCTATTGCTTCAATACGTAGACATCTGCAGACGCTATTTCCTAGCGAGGAGGTATCGCATTAACATTCATTTGAAGTGTAGACGAGGAATACATGACACTTCGCAAATCATATTATATCTTACCATAAAACATAGGAATGAGATTCAATATCTCGTATTAAGAAGCATTAGAACTCTATTGCTACGATAGGTAGACATCTGCAAACGCTATTTCCTTGCAAGGAAGTGTCGCATTTACATTCATATGAAGTGTAGGCGAGGAATACATAACACTTCGCAAATCATATTATATCTTACCATGAAACATATAAATGAGATGCGATATCGCGTTTTAAGAAGCATTAGAACTCCATCGCTACGATACCTAGACATCTGCAGACACTATTTCCTAGCAAGGAAGTGTCGCATTTACATTCATTTGAAGTGTAGACGAGGAATACATGATACTTCGCAAATCATATTATATCTTACCATGAAACATAGAAATGAGATGCGATATCGCGCTTTAAGAATCATAAGAACTCTATTGCTTCGACACGTAGACATCTGCAAACGCTATTTCCTTGCAAGGAAGTGTCGCATTTACATTCATTTGAAGTGTAGACGAGGAATACACAACACTTCGCAAATCATATTATATCTTACCATGAAACATAGAAATGAGATGCGATATCGCGCTTTAAGAATCATAAGAACTCTATTGCTTCGACACGTAGACATCTGCAAACGCTATTTCCTTGCAAGGAAGTGTCGCATTTACATTCATTTGAAGTGTAGACGAGGAATACATAACACTTCGCAGATCATATTATATCTTACCATGAAACGTAGAATTGAGATGCGATATCGCGTTTTAAGAATCATAAGAACTCCATTGCTACGATACGTAGACATCTGCAAACGCTATTTCCTTGCAAGGAAGTGTCGCATTTACATTCATTTGAAGTGCAGACGAGGAATACATAACACTTCGCAAGTCATATTATATCTTACCATGAAACATAGAAATGAGATGCGATATCGCGTTTTAAGAAGCATTAGAACGCTATTGCTACGATACGTGGACATCTGCAAACGCTATCTCCTTGCAAGGAAGTGTCGCATTTACGTTCATTTGAATCGTTGACGAGGAATGCATAACACTTCGCATTGAATAATATATCCTATCATGAAACATAGATAAAAGATGCAATATCTCGTTTTAAGAAGCATTTGAACTCTATTGCTTCGATACGTAGATATCTGCAAACGCTATTTCCTAGCGAGGAAGTGTGGCATTCACATTCATTTGAAGTGTAGACGAGGAATACATAACACTTCGCAAATCATATTATATCTTACCATGAATCATAGAAATGAGATGCGATATCGCGCTTTAAGAATCATAAAAACTCTATTGCTACGATACGTAGATATCTGCAAACGCTATTTCCTTGCAAGGAAGTGTCGCATTTACATTCATATGAAGTGTAGACGAGGAATACATAACACTTCGCAAATCATATTATATCTTACCATGAAACATAAAAATGAGGTGCAATATCGCGTTTTAAGAATCATAAGAACTCTACTGCTACGATACGTAGACATCTGCAAACGCTATTTCCTTGCAAGGAAGAGTCGCATTTACATTCATTTGAATCGTAGACGAGGAATACATGACACTTCGCAAATCATATTATATCTTACCATGAAACATAGAAATGAGATGCGATATGGCGTTTTAAGAATCATAAGAACACTATTGCTACGATACGTAGACAACTGCAAACGCTATTTCCTTGCAAGGAAGTGTCGCATTTTCATTCATTTGAATCGTATACGAGGAATGCATAACACTTCGCAATGAATATTATATCTTATCATGAAACATAGATATGAGATGCAATATCTCGTTTTAAGAAGCATTTGAACTCTATTGCTTCGATACGTAGACATCTGCAAACGCTATTTCCTTGCAAGGAAGTGTCGCATTTACATTCATTTGAAGTGTAGACAAGGAATACATAACACTTCGCAAATCATATTATATCTTACCATGAAACATAGAAATGAGATGCGATATCGCGTTTTAAGAAGCATTTGAACTCTATTGCTTCGATACGCAGAAATCTGCAATCGCAATTTCCTTGCAAGGAAGTGTCGCATTTACTTTCATTTGAATCGTAGACGAGGAATGCATAACACTTCGCAATGAATATTATATCATATCATGAAACATAGATATGAGATGCAATATCTCGTTTTAAGAAGCATTTGAACTCTATTGCTTCAATACGTAGACATCTGCAGACGCTATTTCCTAGCAAGGAGGTATCGCATTTACATTCATTTGAAGTATAGACGAGGAATACATGACACTTCGCAAATCATATTATATCTTACCATAAAACATAGGAATGAGATGCAATATCGCGTTTTAAGAAGCATTAGAAATCTATTGCTACGATACGTAGACATCTGCAGACGCTATTTCCTTGCAAGGAAGTGTCGCATTTACATTCATTTGAATCGTATACGAGGAATGCATAACACTTCGCAATGAATATTATATCTTACCATGAAACATAGAAATGCGATGCGACATCGCGTATTAAGAAGCATTAGAACTCTATTGCTACGATAGGTAGACATCTGCAAACGCTATTTCCTTGCAAGGAAGTGTCGCATTTACATTCATTTGAAGTGTAGACGAGGAATACATGACACTTCACAAATTATATTATATCTTACCATGAAACATAGAAATGAGATGCTATATTGTGTTTTGAGAAACATTAGAACTCTATTGCTACGATACCTAGACATCTGCAGACGCTATTTCCTAGCAAGGAAGTGTCGCATTTACATTAATTGAAGTGTAGACGAGCAATACATGACACTTCGCAAATCATATTATATCTTACCATGAAACATAGATATGAGATGCGATATCGCGTTTTAAGAATCATAAGAACTCTATTGCTACGATACGTAGACATCTGCAAACGCTATTTCCTTGGAAGGAAGTGTCGCATTTACGTTCATTTGAATCGTAGACGAGGAATACATAACACTTCGCAAATCATATTATATCCTACCATGAAACATGGAAATGAGATGCGATATGGCGTTTTAAGAATCATAAGAACTCCATTGCTACGATACGTAGATATCTGCAAACGCTATTTCCTAGCGAGGAAGTGTGTCATTCACATTCATTTGAAGTGTAGACGAGGAATACATAACACTTCGCAAATCATATTATATCTTACCATGAATCATAGAAATGAGATGCGATATCGCGCTTTAAGAATCATAAAAACTCTATTGCTACGATACGTAGACATCTGCAAACGCTATTTCCTTGCAAGGAAGTGTCGCATTTACATTCATATGAAGTGTAGACGAGGAATACATAACACTTCGCAAATCATATTATATCTTACCATGAAACATAAAAATGAGGTGCAATATCGCGTTTTAAGAATCATAAGAACTCTACTGCTACGATACGTAGACATCTGCAAACGCTATTTCCTTGCAAGGAAGAGTCGCATTTACATTCATTTGAATCGTAGACGAGGAATACATGACACTTCGCAAATCATATTATATCTTACCATGAAACATAGAAATGAGATGCGATATCGCGTTTTAAGGATCATAAGAACTCTATTGCTACGATACGTAGACAACTGCAAACGCTATTTCCTTGCAAGGAAGTGTCGCATTTTCATTCATTTGAATCGTATACGAGGAATGCATAACACTTCGCAATGAATATTATATCTTATCATGAAACATAGATATGAGATGCAATATCTCGTTTTAAGAAGCATTTGAGCTCTATTGCTTCGATACGTAGACATCTGCAAACGCTATTTCCTTGCAAGGAAGTGTCGCATTTACATTCATTTGAAGTGTAGACAAGGAATACATAACACTTCGCAAATCATATTATATCTTACCATGAAACATAGAAATGAGATGCGATATCGCGTTTTAAGAATCATAAGAACTCTATTGCTACGATACGTAGGCATCTGCAAACGCTATCTCCTTGCAAGGAAGTGTCGCATTTACGTTCATTTGAATCGTTGACGAGGAATGCATAACACTTCGCAATGAATATTATATCCTATCATGAAACATAGATATGAGATGCAATATCTCGTTTTAAGAAGCATTTGCACTCTATTGCTTCGATACGTAGACATCTGCAAACGCTATTTCCTTGCAAGGAAGTGTCGCATTTACATTCATTTGAAGTGTAGACGAGGAATACATAACACTTCGCAAACCATATTATATCTTACCATGAAACATAGAAATGAGATGCGATATCGCGTTTTAAGAAGCATTAGAACTCTATCGCTACGATACCTAGACATCTGCAGACGCAATTTCCTGGCAAGGTAGTGTCGCATTTACATTCATTTGAAGTTGTAGACGAGGAATACATGACACTTCGCAAATCATATTATATCTTACCATGAAACATAGAAATGAGATGCGATATCGCATTTTAAGAAGCATTAGAAATATATTGCTACGATATGTAGACATCTGCAGACGCTATTTCCTTGCAAGGAAGTGTCGCATTTACATTCATTTGAAGTGTAGACGAGGAATACATGACACTTCGCAAATCATATTATATCTTACCATGAAACATAGAAATGAGATGCAATATCTCGTTTTAAGAAGCATTTGAACTCTATTGCTACGATACCTAGACATCTGCAGACGCTATTTCCTAGCAAGGAAGTATCGCATTTACATTCATTTGAAGTGTAGACGAGGAATACATGACACTTCGCAAATCATATTATATCTTTCCATGAAACATAGAAATGAGATGCGATATCGCGTTTTAAGAAGCATTAGAAATCTATTGCTAAGATACGTAGACATCTGCAAACGCTATCACCTTGCAAGGAAGTGTCGCATTTACGTTCATTTGAATCGTTGACGAGGAATGCATAACACTTCGCAATGAATATTATATCCTATCATGAAACATAGATATGAGATGCAATATCTCGTTTTAAGAAGCATTTGCACTCTATTGCTTCGATACGTAGACATCTGCAAACGCTATTTCCTTGCAAGGAAGTGTCGCATTTACATTCATTTGAAGTGTAGACGAGGAATACATAACACTTCGCAAATCATATTATATCTTACCATGAAACATAGAAATGAGATGCGATATCGCGTTTTAAGAAGCATTAGAACTCTATCGCTACGATACCTAGACATCTGCACACGCAATTTCCTGGCAAGGAAGTGTCGCATTTACATTCATTTGAAGTTGTAGACGAGGAATACATGACACTTCGCAAATCATATCATATCTTACCATGAAACATAGAAATGAGATGCGATATCGCATTTTAAGAAGCATTAGAAATATATTGCTACGATACGTAGACATCTGCAGACGCTATTTCCTTGCAAGGAAGTGTCGCATTTACATTCATTTGAAGTGTAGACGAGGAATACATGACACTTCGCAAATCATATTATATCTTACCATGAAACATAGAAATGAGATGCAATATCTCGTTTTAAGAAGCATTTGAACGCTATTGCTACGATACCTAGACATCTGCAGACGCTATTTCCTAGCAAGGAAGTATCGCATTTACATTCATTTGAAGTGTAGACGAGGAATACATGACACTTCGCAAATCATATGATATCTTTCCATGAAACATAGAAATGAGATGCGATATCGCGTTTTAAGAAGCATTAGAAATCTATTGCTAAGATACGTAGACATCTGCGAACGCTATCTCCTTGCAAGGAAGTGTCGCATTTACGTTCATTTGAATCGTTGACGAGGAATGCATAACACTTCGCAATGAATATTATATCCTATCATGAAACATAGATATGAGATGCAATATCTCGTTTTAAGAAGCATTTGAACTCTATTGCTTCGATACGTAGACATCTGCAAACGCTATTTCCTTGCAAGGAAGTGTCGCATTTACATTAATTGAAGTGTAGACGAGCAATACATGACACTTCGCAAATCATATTATATCTTACCATGAAACATAGAAATGAGATGCGATATCGCGTTTTAAGAATCATAAGAACTCTATTGCTACGATACGTAGACATCTGCAAACGCTATTTCCTTGGAAGGAAGTGTCGCATTTACGTTCATTTGAATCGTAGACGAGGAATACATAACACTTCGCAAATCATATTATATCCTACCATGAAACATAGAAATGAGATGCGATATGGCGTTTTAAGAATCATAAGAACTCCATTGCTACGATACGTAGATATCTGCAAACGCTATTTCCTAGCGAGGAAGTGTGGCATTCACATTCATTTGAAGTGTAGACGAGGAATACATAACACTTCGCAAATCATATTATATCTTACCATGAATCATAGAAATGAGATGCGATATCGCGCTTTAAGAATCATAAAAACTCTATTGCTACGATACGTAGACATCTGCAAACGCTATTTCCTTGCAAGGAAGTGTCGCATTTACATTCATATGAAGTGTAGACGAGGAATACATAACACTTCGCAAATCATATTATATCTTACCATGAAACATAAAAATGAGGTGCAATATCGCGTTTTAAGAATCATAAGAACTCTACTGCTACGATACGTAGACATCTGCAAACGCTATTTCCTTGCAAGGAAGAGTCGCATTTACATTCATTTGAATCGTAGACGAGGAATACATGACACTTCGCAAATCATATTATATCTTACCATGAAACATAGAAATGAGATGCGATATGGCGTTTTAAGAATCATAAGAACACTATTGCTACGATACGTAGACAACTGCAAACGCTATGTCCTTGCAAGGAAGTGTCGCATTTTCATTCATTTGAATCGTATACGAGGAATGCATAACACTTCGCAATGAATATTATATCTTATCATGAAACATAGATATGAGATGCAACATCTCGTTTTAAGAAGCATAAGAACTCTACTGCTACGATACGTAGACATCTGCAAACGCTATTTCCTTGCAAGGAAGAGTCGCATTTACATTCATTTGAATCGTAGACGAGGAATACATGACACTTCGCAAATCATATTATATCTTACCATGAAACATAGAAATGAGATGCGATATCGCGTTTTAAGGATCATAAGAACTCTATTGCTACGATACGTAGACAACTGCAAACGCTATTTCCTTGCAAGGAAGTGTCGCATTTTCATTCATTTGAATCGTATACGAGGAATGCATAACACTTCGCAATGAATATTATATCTTATCATGAAACATAGATATGAGATGCAACATCTCGTTTTAAGAAGCATAAGAACTCTACTGCTACGATACGTAGACATCTGCAAACGCTATTTCCTTGCAAGGAAGAGTCGCATTTACATTCATTTGAATCGTAGACGAGGAATACATGACACTTCGCAAATCATATAATATCTTACCATGAAACATAGAAATGAGATGCGATATCGCGTTTTAAGGATCATAAGAACTCTATTGCTACGATACGTAGACAACTGCAAACGCTATTTCCTTGCAAGGAAGTGTCGCATTTTCATTCATTTGAATCGTATACGAGGAATGCATAACACTTCGCAATTAATATTATATCTTATCATGAAACATAGATATGAGATGCAATATCTCGTTTTAAGAAGCATTTGAACTCTATTGCTTCGATACGTAGACATCTGCAAACGCTATTTCCTTGCAAGGAAGTGTCGCATTTACGTTCATTTGAATCGTTGACGAGGAATGCATAACACTTCCAAATGAATATTATATCTTATCATAAAACATAGATATGAGATGCAATATCTCGTTTTAACAAGCATTTGAACTCTATTGCTTCGACACGTAGACATCTGCAAACGCTATTTCCTTGCAAGGAAGTGTCGCATTTACATTCATTTGAATCGTAGACGAGGAATGCATAACACTTCCAAATGAATACTATATCTTATCATAAAACATAGATATGAGATGCAATATCTCGTTTTAACAAGCATTTGAACTCTATTGCTACGATACCTAGACATCTGCAGACGCTATTTCCTAGCAAGGAAGTATCGCATTTACATTCATTTGAATCGTAGACGAGGAATGCATAACACTTCCAAATGAATACTATATCTTATCATAAAACATAGATATGAGATGCAATATCTCGTTTTAACAAGCATTTGAACTCTATTGCTACGATACCTAGACATCTGCAGACGCTATTTCCTAGCAAGGAAGTATCGCATTTACATTCATTTGAAGTGTAGACGAGGAATACATGACACTTCGCAAATCATATTATATCTTACCATGAATCATAGAAATGAGATGCGATATCGCGCTTTAAGAATCATAAAAACTCTATTGCTACGATACGTAGACATCTGCAAACGCTATTTCCTTGCAAGGAAGTGTCGCATTTACATTCATATGAAGTGTAGACGAGGAATACATAACACTTCGCAAATCATATTATATCTTACCATGAAACATAAAAATGAGGTGCAATATCGCGTTTTAAGAATCATAAGAACTCTACTGCTACGATACGTAGACATCTGCAAACGCTATTTCCTTGCAAGGAAGAGTCGCATTTACATTCATTTGAATCGTAGACGAGGAATACATGACACTTCGCAAATCATATTATATCTTACCATGAAACATAGAAATGAGATGCGATATCGCGTTTTAAGGATCATAAGAACTCTATTGCTACGATACGTAGACAACTGCAAACGCTATTTCCTTGCAAGGAAGTGTCGCATTTTCATTCATTTGAAGTGTAGACGAGGAATACATAACACTTCGCAAATCATATTATATCTTACCATGAAACATAGAAATGAGATGCGATATCGCGTTTTAAGAATCATAAGAACACTATTGCTACGATACGTGGACATCTGCAAACGCTATCTCCTTGCAAGGAAGTGTCGCATTTACGTTCATTTGAATCGTTGACGAGGAATGCATAACACTTCCAAATGAATATTATATCTTATCATAAAACATAGATATGAGATGCAATATCTCGCTTTAACAAGCATTTGAACTCTATTGCTTCGACACGTAGACATCTGCAGACGCTATTTCCTAGCAAGGAAGTATCGCATTTACATTCATTTGAAGTGTAGACGAGGAATACATGACACTTCGCAAATCATATTATATCTTACCATGAATCATAGAAATGAGATGCGATATCGCGCTTTAAGAATCATAAAAACTCTATTGCTACGATACGTAGACATCTGCAAACGCTATTTCCTTGCAAGGAAGTGTCGCATTTACATTCATATGAAGTGTAGACGAGGAATACATAACACTTCGCAAATCATATTATATCTTACCATGAAACATAAAAATGAGGTGCAATATCGCGTTTTAAGAATCATAAGAACTCTACTGCTACGATACGTAGACATCTGCAAACGCTATTTCCTTGCAAGGAAGAGTCGCATTTACATTCATTTGAATCGTAGACGAGGAATACATGACACTTCGCAAATCATATTATATCTTACCATGAAACATAGAAATGAGATGCGATATCGCGTTTTAAGGATCATAAGAACTCTATTGCTACGATACGTAGACAACTGCAAACGCTATTTCCTTGCAAGGAAGTGTCGCATTTTCATTCATTTGAAGTGTAGACGAGGAATACATAACACTTCGCAAATCATATTATATCTTACCATGAAACATAGAAATGAGATGCGATATCGCGTTTTAAGAATCATAAGAACACTATTGCTACGATACGTGGACATCTGCAAACGCTATCTCCTTGCAAGGAAGTGTCGCATTTACGTTCATTTGAATCGTTGACGAGGAATGCATAACACTTCCAAATGAATATTATATCTTATCATAAAACATAGATATGAGATGCAATATCTCGTTTTAACAAGCATTTGAACTCTATTGCTTCGACACGTAGACATCTGCAAACGCTATTTCCTTGCAAGGAAGTGTCGCATTTACATTCATTTGAATCGTAGACGAGGAATGCATAACACTTCCAAATGAATACTATATCTTATCATAAAACATAGATATGAGATGCAATATCTCGTTTTAACAAGCATTTGAACTCTATTGCTTCGACACGTAGACATCTGCAAACGCTATTTCCTTGCAAGGAAGTGTCGCATTTGCATTCATTTGAATCGTATAAGAGGAATGCATAACACTTCGCAATGAATATTATATCTTATCATGAATCATAGATATGAGATGCAATATCTCGTTTTAAGAAGCATTTGAACTCTATTGCTTCGATACGTAGACATCTGCAAACGCTATTTCCTTGCAAGGAAGTGTCGCATTTACATTCATTTGAAGTGTAGACGAGGAATACATGACACTTCACTAATCATATTATATCTTACCATGAAACATAGAAATGAGATGCGATATTGTGTTTTGAGAAGCATCAGACCTCTATCGCTACGATACATAGACATCTGCAAACGCTATTTCCTTTCAAGGAAGTGTCGCATTTACATTAATTTGAAGTGTAGACGAGGAGTACATATCACTTCGCAAATCATATTATATCTTACCATGAAACATAGAAATGAGATGCGATATCGCGCTTTAAGAATCATAAGAACTCTATTGCTTCGACACGTAGACATCTGCAAACGCTATTTCCTTGCAAGGAAGTGTCGCATTTACATTCATTTGAAGTGTAGACGAGGAATACATAACACTTCGCAAATCATATTATATCTTACCATGAAACGTAGAATTGAGATGCGATATCGCGTTTTAAGAATCATAAGAACTCCATTGCTACGATACGTAGACATCTGCAAACGCTATTTCCTTGCAAGGAAGTGTCGCATTTACATTCATTTGAAGTGCAGACGAGGAATACATAACACTTCGCAAGTCATATTATATCTTACCATGAAACATAGAAATGAGATGCGATATCGCGTTTTAAGAAGCATTAGAACGCTATTGCTACGAAAGGTAGACATCTGTAAACGCTATCTCCTTGCAAGGAAGTGTCGCATTTACGTTCATTTGAATCGTTGACGAGGAATGCATAACACTTCGCATTGAATATTATATCCTATCATGAAACATAGATAAAAGATGCAATATCTCGTTTTAAGAAGCATTTGAACTCTATTGCTTCGATACGTAGACATCTGCAAACGCTATTTCCTTGCAAGGAAGTGTCGCATTTACATTCATTTGAAGTGTAGACAAGGAATACATAACACTTCGCAAATCATATTATATCTTACCATGAAACATAGAAATGAGATGCGATATCGCGTTTTAAGAAGCATTAGAACTCTATCGCTACGATACCTAGACATCTGCAGACGCTATTTCCTGGCAAGTAAGTGTCGCATTTACATTCATTTGAAGTTGTAGACGAGGAATACATGACACCTCGCAAATCATATTATATCTTACCATGAAACATAGAAATGAGATGCGATATCGCGTTTTAAGAGGCATTAGAAATCTATTGCTACGATACGTAGACATCTGCAGACGCTATTTCCTTGCAAGGAAGTGTCGCATTTACATTCATTTGAAGTGTAGACGAGGAATACATAACACTTCGCAAATCGTATTATATCTTACCATGAAACATAGAAATGAGATGCGATTTCGCGTTTTAAGAATCATAAGAACTCTATTGCTACGATACGTAGACAACTGCAAACGCTATTTCCTTGCAAGGAAGTGTCGCATTTACATTCATTTGAAGTTGTAGACGAGGAATACATGACACTTCGCAAATCATATTATATCTTACCATGAAACATGGAAATGAGATGCGATATCGCGCTTTAAGAAGCATTAGAAATCTATTGCTACGAAACGTAGACATCTGCAGACGCTATTTCCTTGCAAGGAAGTGTCGCATTTACATTCATTTGAAGTGTAGACGAGGAATACATAACACTTCGCAAATCATATTATATCTTACCATGAAACATAGAAATGAGATGCGATATCGCGTTTTAAGAATCACAAGAACTCTATTGCTAGGATACGTAGACAACTGCAAACGCTATTTTCTTGCAAGGAAGTGTCGCATTTACATTCATTTGAATCGTATACGAGGAATGCATAACACTTCGCTATGAATATTATATCTTATCATGAAACATAGATATGAGATGCAATATCTCGTTTTAAGAAGCATTTGAACTCTATTGCTACGATACCTAGACATCTGCAGACGCTATTTCCTAGCAAGGAAGTATTGCATTTACATTCATTTGAAGTGTAGACGAGGAATACATGACACTTCGCAAATCATATTATATCTTTCCATGAAACATAGAAATGTGATGCGATATCGCGTTTTAAGAAGCATTAGAAATCTATTGCTAAGATACGTAGACATCTGCAAACGCTATTTCTTTGCAAGGAAGTGTCGCATTTACATTCATATGAAGTGTTGACGAGGAATACACAACACTTCGCAAATCATATTATATCTTACCATGAAACATAGAAATGAGATGCGATATCGCGTTTTAAGAATCATAAGAACTCTATTGCTACGATACGCAGACATCTGCAATCGCAATTTCCTTGCAAGGAAGTGTCGCATTTACTTTCATTTGAATCGTAGACGAGGAATGCATAACACTTCGCAATGAATATTATATCATATCATGAAACATAGATATGAGATGCAATATCTCGTTTTAAGAAGCATTTGAACTCTATTGCTTCAATACGTAGACATCTGCAGACGCTATTTCCTAGCGAGGAGGTATCGCATTAACATTCATTTGAAGTGCAGACGAGGAATACATGACACTTCGCAAATCATATTATATCTTACCATAAAACATAGGAATGAGATTCAATATCTCGTACTAAGAAGCATTAGAACTCTATTGCTACGATAGGTAGACATCTGCAAACGCTATTTCCTTGCAAGGAAGTGTCGCATTTACATTCATATGAAGTGTAGGCGAGGAATACATAACACTTCGCAAATCATATTATATCTTACCATGAAACATATAAATGAGATGCGATATCGCGTTTTAAGAAGCATTAGAACTCTATCGCTACGATACCTAGACATCTGCAGACACTATTTCCTAGCAAGGAAGTGTCGCATTTACATTCATTTGAAGTGTAGACGAGGAATACATGATACTTCGCAAATCATATTATATCTTACCATGAAACATAGAAATGAGATGCGACATCGCGTATTAAGAAGCATTAGAACTCTATTGCTACGATAGGTAGACATCTGCAAACGCTATTTCCTTGCAAGGAAGTGTCGCATTTACATTCATTTGAAGTGTAGACGAGGAATACATGACACTTCACAAATTATATTATATCTTACCATGAAACATAGAAATGAGATGCGATATTGTGTTTTGAGAAGCATTAGAACTCTATTGCTACGATACCTAGACATCTGCAGACGCTATCTCCTAGCAAGGAAGTGTCGCATTTACATTAATTGAAGTGTAGACGAGCAATACATGACACTTCGCAAATCATATTATATCTTACCATGAAACATAGAAATGAGATGCGATATCGCGTTTTAAGAATCATAAGAACTCTATTGCTACGATACGTAGACATCTGCAAACGCTATTTCCTTGCTAAGAAGTGTCGCATTTACATTCACTTGAAGTGTAGACGAGGAATACATAACACTTCGCAAATCATATTATATCTTACCATGAAACATAGAAATGAGATGCGATATCGCGTTTTAAGAAGCATTAGAAAGCTATTGCTACGATACGTAGACATCTGCAAACGCTATTTCCTAGCGAGGAAGTATCGCATTCACATTCATTTGAAGTGTAGACGAGGAATACATAACACTTCGCAAATCATGTTATACCTTACCATGAAACATAGAAATGAGATGCGATATCGCGTTTTAAGAAGCATTAGAACTCTATTGCTACGATAGGTAGACATCTGTAAACGCTATTTCCTTGCAAGGAAGAGTCGCATTTACATTCATTTGAATCGTAGACGAGGAATGCATAACACTTCGCAATGAATATTATATCTTATCATGAAACATAGATATGAGATGCAATTTCTCGTTTTAAGAAGCATTTGAACTCTATTGCTTCGATACGTAGACATCTGCAAACGCTATTTCCTTGCTAAGAAGTGTCGCATTTACATTCACTTGAAGTGTAGACGAGGAATACATAACACTTCGCAAATCATATTATATCTTACCATGAAACATAGAAATGAGATGCGATATCGCGTTTTAAGAAGCATTAGAAAGCTACTGCTACGATACGTAGACATCTGCAAACGCTATTTCCTAGCGAGGAAGTATCTTATTCACATTCATTTGAATCGTATACGAGGAATGCATAACACTTCGCAATGAATATTATATCTTGTCATGAAACATAGATATGAGATGCAATATCTCGTTTTAAGAAGCATTTGAACTCTATTGCTTCGATACGTAGACATCTGCAAACGCTATTTCCTTGCAAGGAAGTGTCACATTTGCATTCATTTGAATCGTATACGAGGAATGCATAACACTTCGCAATGAATATTATATCTTATCATGAATCATAGATATGAAATGCAATATCTCGTTTCAAGAAGCATTTGAACTCTATTGCTATGATACCTAGACATCTGCAAACGCTATTTCCTAGCAAGGAAGTGTCGCATTTACATTCATTTGAAGTGTAGACGAGGAATACATGTCACTTCGCAAATCATATTATATCTTACCATGAAACATAGAAATGAGATGCCATATCGCGTTTTAAGAAGCATTAGAAAGCTATTGCTACGATACGTAGACATCTGCAAACGCTACTTCCTAGCGAGGAAGTATCGCACTCACATTCATTTGAAGTGTAGACGAGGAATACATAACACTTCGCAAATCATGTTATATCTTTCCATGAAACATAGAAATGAGATGCGATATCGCGTTTTAAGATGCATTAGGAATCTATTGCTACGATACGTAGACATCTGCAAACGCTATTTCTTTGCAAGGAAGTGTCGCATTTACATTCATTTGAAGTGTAGACGAGGACTACATAACACTTCGCAAATCATATTATATCTTACCATGAAACATAGAAATGAGGTGCGATATCGCGTTTTAAGAAGCATTAGAACTCTATTGCTACGATAGGTAGACATCTGTAAACGCTATTTCCTTGCAAGGAAGTGTCGCATTTACATTCATTTGAATCGTAGACGAGGAATGCATAACACTTCGCAATGAATATTATATCTTATCATGAAACATAGATATGAGATGCAATATCTCGTTTTAAGAAGCATTTGAACTCTATTGCTTCGATACGTAGACATCTGCAAACGCTATTTCCTTGCTAGGAAGTGTCGCATTTACATTCACTTCAAGTGTAGACGAGTAATACATAACACTTCGCAAATCATATTATATCTTACCATGAAACATAGAAATGAGATGCAATATCTCGATTTAAGAAGCATCTGATCTCTATTGCTTCGATACGTAGACATCTGCAAACGCTATTTCCTTGCTAGGAAGTATCGCATTTGCATTCATTTGAATCGTATACGAGGAATGCATAACACTTCGCAATGAATATTATATCTTATCATGAATCATAGATATGAGATGCAATATCTCGTTTCAGGAAGCATTTGAACTCTATTGCTATGATACCTAGACATCTGCAAACGTTATTTCGTAGCAAGGAAGTGTCACATTTACGTTCATTTGAAGTGTAGACGAGGAATACATGACACTTCGCAAATCATATTATATCTTACCATGAAGCATAGAAATGAGATGCCATATCGCGTTTTAAGAAGCATTAGAAAGCTATTGCTACGATACGTAGACATCTGCAAAAGCTATTTCCTAGCGAGGAAGTATCGCACTCACATTCATTTGAAGTGTAGACGAGGAATACATAACACTTCGCAAATCATGTTATATCTTACCATGAAACATAGAAATGAGATGCGATATCGCGTTTTAAGAAGCATTAGAACTCTATTGCTACGATAGGTAGACATTTGTAAACGCTATTTCTTTGCAAGGAAGTGTCGCATTTACATTCATTTGAATCGTAGACGAGGAATGCATAACACTTAGCAATGAATATTATATCTTATCATGAAACATAGATATGAGATGCAATATCGCGTTTTAAGAATCATAAAAACTCTATTGCTACGATACGTAGACATCTGCAAACGCTATTTCCTTGCAAGGAAGTGTCGCATTTACATTCATTTGAAGTGTAGACGAGGAATACATGACACTTCGCAAATCATATTATATCTTACCATGAAACTTAGAAATGAGATGCGATATCGCGTTTTAAGAAGCTTTAGAAAGCTATTGCTTCGATACGTAGACATCTGCAAACGCTATTTCCTTGCAAGGAAGTGTCGCATTTGCATTCATTTGAAGTGTTGACGAGGAATACATAACACTTCGCAAATCATATTATATCATACCATGAAACATAGAAATGAGATGCGATATCGCGTTTTAAGAAGCATTAGAAATCTATTGCTACGATACGTAGACATCTGCAAACGCTATTTCCTTGCAAGGAAGTTCCGCATTTACATTCATTTGAAGTGTAGACGAGGAATGCATAACACTTCGCAAATCATATTATATCTTACCATGAAACATAGAATTGAGATGCGATATCGCGTTTTAAGAATCATAAGAACGCCATTGCTACGATACGTAGACATCTGCAAACGCTATTTCCTTGCAAGGAAGTGTCGCATTCACAATCATTTGGATTGTAGACGAGGAATACATAACACTTCGCAAATCATATTATATCTTACCATGAAATATAGGAATGAGATGCGATATCGAGTTTTAAGAATCATAAAAACTCTATTGCTACGATACGTAGACATCTGCAAACGCTATTTCCTTGCAAGGAAGTGTCGCATTTACATTCATTTGAGTCGTAGACGAGGAATGCATAACACTTCGCAATGAATATTATATCTTACCATGAAACATAGAAATGAGATGCGATATCGCGTTTTAAGAATCATAAGAACTCTATTGCTTCGATACGTAGACATCTACAAACGCTATTTGCTTGCAAGGAAGTGTCGCATTTACATTCATTTGAAGTGTAGACGAGGAATACATGACACATCGCAAATCATATTATATCTTACCATGAAACATAGAAATGAGATGCCATATCGCGTTTTAAGAAGCATTAGAAAGCTATTGCTACGATACGTGGACATCTGCAAACGCTATTTCCTAGCGAGGAAGTATCGCACTCACATTCATTTGAAGTGTAGACGAGGAATACATAGCACTTCGCAAATCATGTTATATCTTACCATGAAACATAGAAATGAGATGCGATATCGCGTTTTAAGAAGCATTAGGAATCTATTGCTACGATACGTAGACATCTGCAAACGCTATTTCTTTGCAAGGAAGTGTCGCATTTACATTCATTTGAAGTGTAGACGAGGAATACATAACACTTCGCAAATCATATTATATCTTACCATGAAACATAGAAATGAGATGCGATATCGCGTTTTAAGAAGCATTAGAACGCTATTGCTACGAAAGGTAGACATCTGTAAACGCTATTTCCTTGCAAGGAAGTGTCGCATTTACATTCATTTGTATCGTAGACGAGGAATGCATAACACTCCGCAATGAATATTATATCTTATCATGAAACATAGATATGAGATGCAATATCTCGTTTTAAGAAGCATTAGAACTCTATTGCTTCGATACGTAGACATCTGCAAACGCTATTTCCTTGCTAGGAAGTGTCGCATTTACATTCACTTCAAGTGTAGACGAGGAATACATAACACTTCGCAAATCATATTATATCTTACCATGAAAAATAGAAATGAGATGCAATATCTCGATTTAAGAAGCATTTGATCTCTATTGCTTCGATACGTAGACATCTGCAAACGCTATTTCCTTGCAAGGAAGTGTCGCATTTGCATTCATTTGAAGTGTTGACGAGGAATACATAACACTTCGCAAATCATATTATATCTTACCATGAAACATAGAAATGAGATGCGATATCGCGTTTTAAGCAGCATTAGAAATCTATTGCTACGATACGTAGACATCTGCAAACGCTATTTCCTTGCAAGGAAGTTTCGCATTTACATTCATTTGAAGTGTAGACGAGGAATGCATAACACTTCGCAAATCATATTATATCTTACCATGAAACATAGAATTGAGATGCGATATTGCGTTTTAAGAATCATAAGAACGCCATTGCTACGATACGTAGACATCTGCAAACGCTATTTCCTTGCAAGGAAGTGTCGCATTCACAATCATTTGGAGTGTAGACGAGGAATACATAACACTTCGCAAATCATATTATATCTTACCATGAAATATAGAAATGAGATGCGATATCGAGTTTTAAGAATCATAAAAACTCTATTGCTACGATACGTAGACATCTGCAAACGCTATTTCCTTGCAAGGAAGTGTCGCATTTACATTCATTTGAATCGTAGACGAGGAATGCATAACACTTCGCAAAGAATATTATATCTTACCATGAAACATAGAAATGAGATGCGATATCGCGTTTTAAGAATCATAAGAACTCTATTGCTTCGATACGTAGACATCTGCAAACGCTATTTGCTTGCAAGGAAGTGTCGCATTTACATTCATTTGAAGTGTAGACGAGGAATACATGACACTTCGCAAATCATGTTATATCTTACCATGAAACATAGAAATGAGATGCCATATCGCGTTTTAAGAAGCATTAGAAAGCTATTGCTACGATACGTAGACATCTGCAAACGCTATTTCCTAGCGAGGAAGTATCGCACTCACATTCATTTGAAGTGTAGACGAGGAATACATAACACTTCGCAAATCATATTATATCTTACCATGAAACATAGAAATGAGATGCGATATCGCGTTTTAAGAAGCATTAGGAATCTATTGCTACGATACGTAGACATCTGCAAACGCTATTTCCTAGCGAGGAAGTATCGCACTCACATTCATTTGAAGTGTAGACGAGGAATACATAACACTTCGCAAATCATATTATATCTTACCATGAAACATAGAAATGAGATGCGATATCGCGTTTTAAGAATCATAAGAACTCTATTGCTTCGATACGTAGACATCTGCAAACGCTATTTGCTTGCAAGGAAGTGTCGCATTTACATTCATTTGAAGTGTAGACGAGGAATACATGACACTTCGCAAATCATATTATATCTTACCATGAAACATAGAAATGAGATGCGATATCGCGTTTTAAGAAGCATTAGGAATCTATTGCTACGATACGTAGACATCTGCAAACGCTATTTCTTTGCAAGGAAGTGTCGCATTTACATTCATTTGAAGTGTAGACGAGGAATACATACCACTTCGCAAATCATATTATATCTTACCATGAAACATAGAAATGAGATGCGATATCGCGTTTTAAGAAGCATTAGGAATCTATTGCTACGATACGTAGACATCTGCAAACGCTATTTCTTTGCAAGGAAGTGTCGCAATTACATTCATTTGAAGTGTAGACGAGGAATACATAACACTTCGCAAATCATATTATATCTTACCATGAAACATTGAAATGAGATGCGATATCGCGTTTTAAGAAGCATTAGAACTCTATTGCTACGATAGGTAGACATCTGCAAACGCTATTTCCTTGCAAGGAAGTGTCGCATTTACATTCATTTGTATCGTAGACGAGGAATGCATAACACTTCGCAATGAATATTATATCTTATCATGAAACATAGATATGAGATGCAATATCTCGTTTTAAGAAGCATTAGAACTCTATTGCTTCGATACGTAGACATCTGCAGACGCTATTTCCTTGCTAGGAAGTGTCGCATTTACCTTCACTTCAAGTGTAGACGAGGAATACATAACACTTCGCAAATCATATTATATCTTACCATGAAAAATAGAAATGAGATGCAATATCTCGTTTTAAGAAGCATTAGAACTCTATTGCTTCGATACATAGACATCTGCAAACGCTATTTCCTTGCTAGGAAGTGTCGCATTTACATTCACTTCAAGTGTAGACGAGGAATACATAACACTTCGCAAATCATATTATATCTTACCATGAAAAATAGAAATGAGATGCAATATCTCGATTTAAGAAGCATTTGATCTCTATTGCTTCGATACGTAGACATCTGCAAACGCTATTTCCTTGCAAGGAAGTGTCGCATTTGCATTCATTTGAAGTGTTGACGAGGAATACATAACACTTCGCAAATCATATTATATCTTACCATGAAACATAGAAATGAGATGCGATATCGCGTTTTAAGCAGCATCAGAAATCTATTGCTACGATACGTAGACATCTGCAAACGCTATTTCCTTGCAAGGAAGTTTCGCATTTACATTCATTTGAAGTGTAGACGAGGAATGCATAACACTTCGCAAATCATATTATATCTTACCATGAAACATAGAATTGAGATGCGATATTGCGTTTTAAGAATCATAAGAACTCCATTGCTACGATACGTAGACATCTGCAAACGCTATTTCCTTGCAAGGAAGTGTCGCATTCACAATCATTTGGAGTGTAGACGAGGAATACATAACACTTCGCAAATCATATTATATCTTACCATGAAATATAGAAATGAGATGCGATATCGAGTTTTAAGAATCATAAAAACTCTATTGCTACGATACGTAGACATCTGCAAACGCTATTTCCTTGCAAGGAAGTGTCGCATTTACATTCATTTGAATCGTAGACGAGGAATGCATAACACTTCGCAAAGAATATTATATCTTACCATGAAACATAGAAATGAGATGCGATATCGCGTTTTAAGAATCATAAGAACTCTATTGCTTCGATACGTAGACATCTGCAAACGCTATTTGCTTGCAAGGAAGTGTCGCATTTACATTCATTTGAAGTGTAGACGAGGAATACATGACACTTCGCAAATCATATTATATCTTACCATGAAACATAGAAATGAGATGCGATATCGCGTTTTAAGAAGCATTAGGAATCTATTGCTACGATACGTAGACATCTGCAAACGCTATTTCTTTGCAAGGAAGTGTCGCAATTACATTCATTTGAAGTGTAGACGAGGAATACATAACACTTCGCAAATCATATTATATCTTACCATGTAACATTGAAATGAGATGCGATATCGCGTTTTAAGAAGCATTAGAACTCTATTGCTACGATAGGTAGACATCTGCAAACGCTATTTTCTTGCAAGGAAGTGTCGCATTTACATTCATTTGTATCGTAGACGAGGAATGCATAACACTTCGCAATGAATATTATATCTTATCATGAAACATAGATATGAGATGCAATATCTCGTTTTAAGAAGCATTAGAACTCTATTGCTTCGATACGTAGACATCTGCAGACGCTATTTCCTTGCTAGGAAGTGTCGCATTTACCTTCACTTCAAGTGTAGACGAGGAATACATAACATTTCGCAAATCATATTATATCTTACCATGAAAAATAGAAATGAGATGCAATATGTCGATTTAAGAAGCTTTTGATCTCTATTGCTTCGATACGTAGACATCTGCAAACGCTATTTCCTTGCAAGGAAGTGTCGCATTTACGTTCATTTGAATCGTAGACGAGGAATACAAGACACTTCGCAAATCATATTATATCTTACCATGAAACATAGAATTGAGATGCGATATCGCGTTTTAAGAATCATAAGAACTCCATTGCTACGATACGTAGACATCTGCAAACGCTATTTCCTAGCGAGGAAGTCTCGCGTTCACATTCCTTTGAAGTGTAGACGAGGAATACAAGACACTTCGCAAATCATATTATATCTTACCATGAAACATAGAAATGAGATGCGATATCGCGTTTTAAGAATCATAAAAACTCTATTGCTACGATACGTAGACATCTGCAAACGCTATTTCCTAGCGAGGAAGCATCGCATTCACATTCATTTGAATCGTATACGAGGAATGCATAACACTTCGCAATGAATATTATATCTTATCATGAAACATAGATATGAGATGCAATATCCCGTTTTAAGAGGCATTTGAACTCTATTGCATCGATACGTAGACATCTGCAAACGCTATTTCCTAGTAAGGAAGTGTCGCATTTACATTCATTTGAAGTGTAGACGAGGAATACATAACACTTCGCAAATCATATTATATCTTACCATGAAACATAGAAATGCGATGCGATATCGCGTTTTAAGGATCATAAGAACTCTATTGCTACGATACCTAGACATCTGCAGACGCTATTTCCTAGCAAGGAAGTGTCGCATTTACATTCATTTGAAGTGTAGACGAGAAATACATGACACTTCGCAAATCATGTTATATCTTACCATGAAAGATAGAAATGAGATGCGATATCGCGTTTTAAGAAGCATTAGAAAGCTAATGCTACGATACGTAGACATCTGCAAACGCTATTTCCTAGCGAGGAAGTATCGCATTCACATTCATTTGAAGTGTAGACGAGGAATACATAACACTTCGCAAATCATATTATATCTTACCATGAAACATAGAATAGAGATGCGATATCGCGTTTTAAGAATCATAAGAACTCCATTGCTACGATACGTAGACATCTGCAAACGCTATTTCCTAGCGAGGAAGTGTGGCATTCACATTCATTTGAAGTGTAGACGAGGAATACATAACACTTCGCAAATCATATTATATCTTACCATGAAACATAGAAATGAGACGCGATATCGCGTTTTAAGAATCATAAAAACTCTATTGCTACGATACGTAGACATCTGCAAACGCTATTTCCTTGCAAGGAAGTGTCGCATTTACATTCGTTTGAAGTGTAGACGAGGAATACATGACACTTCGCAAATCATACTATATCTTACCATGAAACATAGAAATGAGATGCGATATCGCGTTTTAAGAAGCTTTAGAAAGCTATTGCTTCGATACGTAGACATCTGCAAACGCTATTTCCTTGCAAGGAAGTGTCGCATTTGCATTCATTTGAAGTGTTGACGAGGAATACATAACACATCGCAAATCATATTATATCTTACCATGAAACATAGAAATGAGATGCCATATCGCGTTTTAAGAAGCATTAGAAAGCTATTACTACGATACGTGGACATCTGCAAACGCCTTTTCCTAGCGAGGAAGTATCGCACTCACATTCATTTGAAGTGTAGACGAGGAATACATAACACTTCGCAAATCATGTTATATCTTACCATGAAACATAGAAATGAGATGCGATATCGCGTTTTAAGAAGCATTAGAAATCTATAGCTACGATACGTAGACATCTGCAAACGCTATTTCCTTGCAAGGAAGTGTCGCATTTACATTCATTTGAGTCGTAGACGAGGAATGCATAACACTTCGCAATGAATATTATATCTTACCATGAAACATAGAAATGAGATGCGATATCGCGTTCTAGGAATCATAAGAACTCTATTGCTTCGATACGTAGACATCTGCAAACGCTATTTGCTTGCAAGGAAGTGTCGCATTTACATTCATTTGAAGTGTAGACGAGGAATACATAACACTTCGCAAATCATGTTATATCTTACAATGAAACATAGAAATGAGATGCGATATCGCGTTTTAAGAAGCATTAGAAATCTATTGCTACGATACGTAGACATCTGCAAACGCTATTTCCTAGCGAGGAAATGTCGCATTCACATTCATTTGAATTGTAGACGAGGAATACATAGCCCTTCGCAAATCATATTATATCTTACCATGAAACATAGAAATGAGATGCGATATCGCGTTTTAAGAAGCATTAGAACGCTATCGCTACGATGCCTAGACATCTGCAGACACTACTTCCGAGCAAGGAAGTGTCGCAATTACATTCATTTGAAGTGTAGACGAGGAATACATAACACTTCGCAAATCATATTATATCTTACCATTAAACATAGAAATGAGATGCGATATCGCGTTTTAAGAAGCATTAGGAATCTATTGCTACGATACGTAGACATCTGCAGACACTATTTCTTTGCAAGGAAGTGTCGCATTTACATTCATTTGAAGTGTAGACGAGGAATACATAACACTTCGCAAATCATATTATAGCTTACCATGAAACATAGAAATGAGATGCGATATCGCGTTTTAAGAAGCATTAGAACTCTATTGCTACGATAGGTAGACATCTGTAAACGCTATTTCCTTGCAAGGAAGTGTCGCATTTACGTTCATTTGAATCGTAGACGACGAATGCATAACACTTCGCAATGAATATTATATCTTATCATGAATCATAGATATGAGATGCAATATCGCGTTTTAAGAAGCATTCTAACTCTATCGCTACGATACCTAGACATCTGCAGACTCTATTTCCTAGCAAGGAAGTGTCGCAATTACATTCATTTGAAGTGTAGACGAGGAATACATAACACTTCGCAAATCATATTATATCTTACCATGAAACATAGAATTGAGATGCGATATCGCGTTTTAAGAATCATAAGAACTCCATTGCTACGATACGTAGACATCTGCAAACGCTATTTCCTAGCGAGGAAGTCTCGCGTTCACATTCCTTTGAAGTGTAGACGAGGAATACAAGACACTTCGCAAATCATATTATATCTTACCATGAAACATAGAAATGAGATGCGATATCGCGTTTTAAGAATCATAAAAACTCTATTGCTACGATACGTAGACATCTGCAAACGCTATTTCCTAGCGAGGAAGCATCGCATTCACATTCATTTGAATCGTATACGAGGAATGCATAACACTTCGCAATGAATATTATATCTTATCATGAAACATAGATATGAGATGCAATATCCCGTTTTAAGAGGCATTTGAACTCTATTGCATCGATACGTAGACATCTGCAAACGCTATTTCCTAGTAAGGAAGTGTCGCATTTACATTCATTTGAAGTGTAGACGAGGAATACATAACACTTCGCAAATCATATTATATCTTACCATGAAACATAGAAATGCGATGCGATATCGCGTTTTAAGGATCATAAGAACTCTATTGCTACGATACCTAGACATCTGCAGACGCTATTTCCTAGCAAGGAAGTGTCGCATTTACATTCATTTGAAGTGTAGACGAGAAATACATGACACTTCGCAAATCATGTTATATCTTACCATGAAAGATAGAAATGAGATGCGATATCGCGTTTTAAGAAGCATTAGAAAGCTAATGCTACGATACGTAGACATCTGCAAACGCTATTTCCTAGCGAGGAAGCATCGCATTCACATTCATTTGTATCGTAGACGAGGAATGCATAACACTTCGCAATGAATATTATATCTTATCATGAAACATAGATATGAGATGCAATATCTCGTTTTAAGAAGCATTAGAACTCTATTGCTTCGATACGTAGACATCTGCAGACGCTATTTCCTTGCTAGGAAGTGTCGCATTTACCTTCACTTCAAGTGTAGACGAGGAATACATAACACTTCGCAAATCATATTATATCTTACCATGAAAAATAGAAATGAGATGCAATATCTCGTTTTAAGAAGCATTAGAACTCTATTGCTTCGATACATAGACATCTGCAAACGCTATTTCCTTGCTAGGAAGTGTCGCATTTACATTCACTTCAAGTGTAGACGAGGAATACATAACACTTCGCAAATCATATTATATCTTACCATGAAAAATAGAAATGAGATGCAATATCTCGATTTAAGAAGCATTTGATCTCTATTGCTTCGATACGTAGACATCTGCAAACGCTATTTCCTTGCAAGGAAGTGTCGCATTTGCATTCATTTGAAGTGTTGACGAGGAATACATAACACTTCGCAAATCATATTATATCTTACCATGAAACATAGAAATGAGATGCGATATCGCGTTTTAAGCAGCATCAGAAATCTATTGCTACGATACGTAGACATCTGCAAACGCTATTTCCTTGCAAGGAAGTTTCGCATTTACATTCATTTGAAGTGTAGACGAGGAATGCATAACACTTCGCAAATCATATTATATCTTACCATGAAACATAGAATTGAGATGCGATATTGCGTTTTAAGAATCATAAGAACTCCATTGCTACGATACGTAGACATCTGCAAACGCTATTTCCTTGCAAGGAAGTGTCGCATTCACAATCATTTGGAGTGTAGACGAGGAATACATAACACTTCGCAAATCATATTATATCTTACCATGAAATATAGAAATGAGATGCGATATCGAGTTTTAAGAATCATAAAAACTCTATTGCTACGATACGTAGACATCTGCAAACGCTATTTCCTTGCAAGGAAGTGTCGCATTTACATTCATTTGAATCGTAGACGAGGAATGCATAACACTTCGCAAAGAATATTATATCTTACCATGAAACATAGAAATGAGATGCGATATCGCGTTTTAAGAATCATAAGAACTCTATTGCTTCGATACGTAGACATCTGCAAACGCTATTTGCTTGCAAGGAAGTGTCGCATTTACATTCATTTGAAGTGTAGACGAGGAATACATGACACTTCGCAAATCATATTATATCTTACCATGAAACATAGAAATGAGATGCGATATCGCGTTTTAAGAAGCATTAGGAATCTATTGCTACGATACGTAGACATCTGCAAACGCTATTTCTTTGCAAGGAAGTGTCGCAATTACATTCATTTGAAGTGTAGACGAGGAATACATAACACTTCGCAAATCATATTATATCTTACCATGTAACATTGAAATGAGATGCGATATCGCGTTTTAAGAAGCATTAGAACTCTATTGCTACGATAGGTAGACATCTGCAAACGCTATTTTCTTGCAAGGAAGTGTCGCATTTACATTCATTTGTATCGTAGACGAGGAATGCATAACACTTCGCAATGAATATTATATCTTATCATGAAACATAGATATGAGATGCAATATCTCGTTTTAAGAAGCATTAGAACTCTATTGCTTCGATACGTAGACATCTGCAGACGCTATTTCCTTGCTAGGAAGTGTCGCATTTACCTTCACTTCAAGTGTAGACGAGGAATACATAACATTTCGCAAATCATATTATATCTTACCATGAAAAATAGAAATGAGATGCAATATGTCGATTTAAGAAGCTTTTGATCTCTATTGCTTCGATACGTAGACATCTGCAAACGCTATTTCCTTGCAAGGAAGTGTCGCATTTACGTTCATTTGAATCGTAGACGAGGAATACAAGACACTTCGCAAATCATATTATATCTTACCATGAAACATAGAATTGAGATGCGATATCGCGTTTTAAGAATCATAAGAACTCCATTGCTACGATACGTAGACATCTGCAAACGCTATTTCCTAGCGAGGAAGTCTCGCGTTCACATTCCTTTGAAGTGTAGACGAGGAATACAAGACACTTCGCAAATCATATTATATCTTACCATGAAACATAGAAATGAGATGCGATATCGCGTTTTAAGAATCATAAAAACTCTATTGCTACGATACGTAGACATCTGCAAACGCTATTTCCTAGCGAGGAAGCATCGCATTCACATTCATTTGAATCGTATACGAGGAATGCATAACACTTCGCAATGAATATTATATCTTATCATGAAACATAGATATGAGATGCAATATCCCGTTTTAAGAGGCATTTGAACTCTATTGCATCGATACGTAGACATCTGCAAACGCTATTTCCTAGTAAGGAAGTGTCGCATTTACATTCATTTGAAGTGTAGACGAGGAATACATAACACTTCGCAAATCATATTATATCTTACCATGAAACATAGAAATGCGATGCGATATCGCGTTTTAAGGATCATAAGAACTCTATTGCTACGATACCTAGACATCTGCAGACGCTATTTCCTAGCAAGGAAGTGTCGCATTTACATTCATTTGAAGTGTAGACGAGAAATACATGACACTTCGCAAATCATGTTATATCTTACCATGAAAGATAGAAATGAGATGCGATATCGCGTTTTAAGAAGCATTAGAAAGCTAATGCTACGATACGTAGACATCTGCAAACGCTATTTCCTAGCGAGGAAGTATCGCATTCACATTCATTTGAAGTGTAGACGAGGAATACATAACACTTCGCAAATCATATTATATCTTACCATGAAACATAGAATAGAGATGCGATATCGCGTTTTAAGAATCATAAGAACTCCATTGCTACGATACGTAGACATCTGCAAACGCTATTTCCTAGCGAGGAAGTGTGGCATTCACATTCATTTGAAGTGTAGACGAGGAATACATAACACTTCGCAAATCATATTATATCTTACCATGAAACATAGAAATGAGACGCGATATCGCGTTTTAAGAATCATAAAAACTCTATTGCTACGATACGTAGACATCTGCAAACGCTATTTCCTTGCAAGGAAGTGTCGCATTTACATTCGTTTGAAGTGTAGACGAGGAATACATGACACTTCGCAAATCATACTATATCTTACCATGAAACATAGAAATGAGATGCGATATCGCGTTTTAAGAAGCTTTAGAAAGCTATTGCTTCGATACGTAGACATCTGCAAACGCTATTTCCTTGCAAGGAAGTGTCGCATTTGCATTCATTTGAAGTGTTGACGAGGAATACATAACACATCGCAAATCATATTATATCTTACCATGAAACATAGAAATGAGATGCCATATCGCGTTTTAAGAAGCATTAGAAAGCTATTACTACGATACGTGGACATCTGCAAACGCCTTTTCCTAGCGAGGAAGTATCGCACTCACATTCATTTGAAGTGTAGACGAGGAATACATAACACTTCGCAAATCATGTTATATCTTACCATGAAACATAGAAATGAGATGCGATATCGCGTTTTAAGAAGCATTAGAAATCTATAGCTACGATACGTAGACATCTGCAAACGCTATTTCCTTGCAAGGAAGTGTCGCATTTACATTCATTTGAGTCGTAGACGAGGAATGCATAACACTTCGCAATGAATATTATATCTTACCATGAAACATAGAAATGAGATGCGATATCGCGTTCTAGGAATCATAAGAACTCTATTGCTTCGATACGTAGACATCTGCAAACGCTATTTGCTTGCAAGGAAGTGTCGCATTTACATTCATTTGAAGTGTAGACGAGGAATACATAACACTTCGCAAATCATGTTATATCTTACAATGAAACATAGAAATGAGATGCGATATCGCGTTTTAAGAAGCATTAGAAATCTATTGCTACGATACGTAGACATCTGCAAACGCTATTTCCTAGCGAGGAAATGTCGCATTCACATTCATTTGAATTGTAGACGAGGAATACATAGCCCTTCGCAAATCATATTATATCTTACCATGAAACATAGAAATGAGATGCGATATCGCGTTTTAAGAAGCATTAGAACGCTATCGCTACGATGCCTAGACATCTGCAGACACTACTTCCGAGCAAGGAAGTGTCGCAATTACATTCATTTGAAGTGTAGACGAGGAATACATAACACTTCGCAAATCATATTATATCTTACCATTAAACATAGAAATGAGATGCGATATCGCGTTTTAAGAAGCATTAGGAATCTATTGCTACGATACGTAGACATCTGCAGACACTATTTCTTTGCAAGGAAGTGTCGCATTTACATTCATTTGAAGTGTAGACGAGGAATACATAACACTTCGCAAATCATATTATAGCTTACCATGAAACATAGAAATGAGATGCGATATCGCGTTTTAAGAAGCATTAGAACTCTATTGCTACGATAGGTAGACATCTGTAAACGCTATTTCCTTGCAAGGAAGTGTCGCATTTACGTTCATTTGAATCGTAGACGACGAATGCATAACACTTCGCAATGAATATTATATCTTATCATGAATCATAGATATGAGATGCAATATCGCGTTTTAAGAAGCATTCTAACTCTATCGCTACGATACCTAGACATCTGCAGACTCTATTTCCTAGCAAGGAAGTGTCGCAATTACATTCATTTGAAGTGTAGACGAGGAATACATAACACTTCGCAAATCATATTATATCTTACCATGAAACATAGAATTGAGATGCGATATCGCGTTTTAAGAATCATAAGAACTCCATTGCTACGATACGTAGACATCTGCAAACGCTATTTCCTAGCGAGGAAGTCTCGCGTTCACATTCCTTTGAAGTGTAGACGAGGAATACAAGACACTTCGCAAATCATATTATATCTTACCATGAAACATAGAAATGAGATGCGATATCGCGTTTTAAGAATCATAAAAACTCTATTGCTACGATACGTAGACATCTGCAAACGCTATTTCCTAGCGAGGAAGCATCGCATTCACATTCATTTGAATCGTATACGAGGAATGCATAACACTTCGCAATGAATATTATATCTTATCATGAAACATAGATATGAGATGCAATATCCCGTTTTAAGAGGCATTTGAACTCTATTGCATCGATACGTAGACATCTGCAAACGCTATTTCCTAGTAAGGAAGTGTCGCATTTACATTCATTTGAAGTGTAGACGAGGAATACATAACACTTCGCAAATCATATTATATCTTACCATGAAACATAGAAATGCGATGCGATATCGCGTTTTAAGGATCATAAGAACTCTATTGCTACGATACTTAGACATCTGCAGACGCTATTTCCTAGCAAGGAAGTGTCGCATTTACATTCATTTGAAGTGTAGACGAGAAATACATGACACTTCGCAAATCATGTTATATCTTACCATGAAAGATAGAAATGAGATGCGATATCGCGTTTTAAGAAGCATTAGAAAGCTAATGCTACGATACGTAGACATCTGCAAACGCTATTTCCTAGCGAGGAAGTATCGCATTC